>NC_054382.1:54086789-54386789 GCF_017654675.1 Xenopus laevis | reverse complement strand
ATTTGCCTTGACAAAGCTTATTAGCGAAACGCGTTGGCAGAGCCTCTCTTCACAATAATTTTATTTTAATTGTTGCTCAGATCCTAATACTATTTCGATCACTTTGGAAAAAAACATTTTTTTAAAAAAACTTTTTTAACTGAAATTGAATACTCATAGCCTGGTCCAGGGAACCGCATTCAATTTCTTTTATTCTCTGTTATTTATATG
Organism: Xenopus laevis; assembly: GCF_017654675.1. Classification (NCBI taxonomy): domain Eukaryota; kingdom Metazoa; phylum Chordata; class Amphibia; order Anura; family Pipidae; genus Xenopus; species Xenopus laevis. Next base: position 54,386,579 of record NC_054382.1, on the reverse strand, counting down.
GCACTGGTGGATTTTTGTTTTTTTAGGATATGTTAGCTCTTTTAAAGAGATAGGTTATGTAATATACGAGACCACAGTCCTTAGTGTACTACTTTCTCCCCGTGTGGGGTCCCAGGGCTTAGAAAATAATAGGCTGCAGTTTCTTTGGGACTTCTCCACCTCTACACTATTTTCCTTTTCCTACTTAATTTTCCTTGAATGACGGTCCTGGTTCCTTTTTCTTAACTAATTTTGTTAATGAATTACCTTTTGATTATATAATGCACTAGCACTTGCATAAATTATTTATTTCAAACCACAATCAGTTGGGGACTGTAATTATTTTAGCACTTGCACTTTATAGCTTATTGAAATTTTGAATATATTGTCTATAGACTCAGTATATAAATCAACAAGTCGGCACTAGCTATTTTTAATATACAGAAAAAGCAACTCCATGCTTTTCTGAACATGTTGTTTGTTAATTGCTTAATATTTAATGAAACTTATTAGAAGGTTTTAATTAACCAAGCAAGTTCTCTTTATCAGCACAAGCACTTTATATCTATTAATTGATTGGTTCACGACATAATTTAGATAATTAATTTAATTTATTCGAGAGTGCGGGGGCTTTTACTATCTTTTTCTAATTTTTAATATATATATAGAGAAATCAGTGGTTTCTGGGAGTTCAGGGGTGCAGGGGGTCCAGTGAAAGTTTTGAATGTTATCCAATGTGGACTCAGCAGGTCATCCACCAAAATGTTTGCAGGACTTGGGAGCTGGCTTTAAAACATTTATCTCTTGCTTTTAGAATACTTGTATCAGTAGTAAGAAATATTATGTAGCTTAGAGGAAATAGAGACACCAAAAGGCAAAGCAAGTAATTGTTTGACATAAATGGTAGAGAACAGTAAGTCCGGTCTTAAAAAAGAAACGTGGAGAGTTCTCACTTATTATCACAAGATGGCAGTATAGTCACAGTGAATCGTTAGATCAAAGGTTCTATCATGTTTGAAGTATATAAATGATCTCAAAAGGAAGTTGTCATTATTAATTGATCTTTCATATGTCAGCCTAATTCAGATCAATTTTATTGATTTATTCCTGCCTTAGTAGAGCTTACAATCCCTAGAAATAACATTCACGAATGGACCAGTTTCACCCTTTTCTTGCTAACAATTCAATCTCTATGTTGTTGGTAAAGAAGTTGCAGAATGCCATAAACATGCAATCTGCTAAATAAATAGCAAAAGTGAGAGTGAGAAACAGAAACAGACAATGAAATAAAAGTACATGTAAAAAATAGTGATGGGTGAATTTTTTCGCCAGCCATTGATATGCAGCGAAATTCCACATTTTGCCATCAGCGAATTTTTTACTCAAAACTGTAGAAAAAATTTATCACGGAACATTCACTGAAACAAAAAAGTTGCAAAAAAAACAAAAAATGTGCAACAAAAAATGCCTATTTACTTTAATGCATTTGGGCAAAAAAGTCGCCCGTTGACTTTAATGCATTTGGAGAAAAAAATTGTTACGTGTCAAAAAATTGTTGCACAAAAAACTTTTTTTGACGCCCTTTGACTTCATTGTGTTTTGTGCCTTTTTTGCCATTTCGCTAATTTTTTCACACATCACTAGTCAAAAAGTTAAAATAGAGCTTATTATAGTTCAAGGAAATCTCACAGCTCTTTGTTCACATTTATGGGATTTTTAACAAAGCATTAAAATAGAGCCAACTTCAGAGCAATAGTCAACAAGCTGTACTATAGCAGAAGTCTCAGGTAAGTGATTATTACCACAGGGGGGGAGGGGCAGGGTGGCTAATTTCTAATACAAGTGTTCTATAGTCCCTCCATTTGTGTTGTGATTTGTGGCACTATTAATAATGGCTTTAGTATCTGATTTACTTGGCATGTCACTAGCATCGGGGGGAACCCTGGAATAACAGGCAGATACAGGCTTATGGTAATTCCAGGGTTTCCATGTTTCATACCTCCCAACATTATGGAAATAAAAAGAGGGATAAAAAAGTTGCCGCTAGGGATGGGCAAATCAATTCGCCACAGTTAAATTTGTGGTGCGGCTCGTTTCGCCGCGAGCCGTGACACTGAGAGAGCGCGACAAACGTCACCCACAGCAGCCAATTAGATGTGAGCCATCCCACTGTCTATATAAGGAGCTGCAGAGGCGCCCATTACTCGTGGCGTTTTTGGTAGAGGTAGAGAGAGCAGGATAGTGAGAGATTTGTGTGTGATTTAGCTAGTGGAGTTTGTGTAGAGAGCTTTTTTTTTCTGAGTCAGTGCAAAAATGAAATCACCGCTAACCGAAAGAGGGAATCAACTTCCGGTTCCTGATGCAGCCCTCCATGCCGGTCCGGTACGGCAATACAGCAGTCAAAACAGGCACTGAAAGTGGGAAGGTGGGTGGCATCCGGAAGGACATCAAAAGCGGTGGAGCCAGGTAATAAGTTAAAATCGATAATCTTTAATTGAATCCTTAAAACAGACAGTACAAGCAGGCAGGGTGAGTGTAGCTTGACGCGTTTCGTGACCAATACGTCACTTCATCAGAAGCTCAAGCACCTCCCCATGGAACAACAACTTTATAGACAACACCAATAAAAGAATGAATTAACCAATTAAAAGATCACGTTATTGCATATTAGCCATAATATAAATAAAGGTATATATTATATTAAAGGTATATATTAATAATAATAATAATAATTACAGGGAATAATCCAGACATTTAGGTCTTTAAACCAATTAGATTAATATGGAAATTATTATTATTTATTCTAATCTAGATTAATTTTGGATATTTGGGTCCTAAACTATATATTAAGTGATTATAAATTAAATTAAATTAATTTAGATCAATACAATTGGAATAGACCCACCGAAAATTATAATAATAATAATCATAATGGTAGTAGTATGTGCAGTGAGGGAGACAGTAGCCAAATTGGGGATTATATAATAGATAAGATCCTCATAAAGAATAACAAAGTATACATATTTGGAAATGTTGCAACTCCCAGGGTATTGTAAATGTCTTATCTGTTACTGATGACAAAATAGATACAAAAATGAAAATCTAAACAGATAAACTAAAGATAAGGATCAGAACCGCAACAAAAGAGAGAGCCAAGGAACAGATGTAAACCACCAATGAAATATATATATAAGAGAGTAGTAGCTTGCACTATAAGATATTCTTAAGAGTGCATTAAAGCAGGAAAAGATCGACACAAGCACAATTAGATAAGGAACTCAAATTGTAGTATAGGCACTACAAAGCCAAAAATAATAATAATAATTAGTTAAATAAATAATACAAACATTCTACAAGCATTCTATCAGAGACGCAAATGTTTCACATTTAACGAAGAACAACCAAACAATCCAAATAATCAAAAAAAGTCAAAATTAAGCAAATGGTTCAATCCACAAAGCAATTTAGTTCCCATTCTCTGTTTAATCCTTTCGGTGCAACCTTACACAGTTTATAAATCCAGAAGGCCTCCTTCCTCAGGAGTGAGGTCTCCGTATCTCCCTTGCGGACCCCCGGAACTACTCTATCTATAACTTGAAAATGAAGGCATAATTTGCCATTATGATGTTCCAATAAATGTTTGGCAACTGCAGAGCTGTGATCACAATGTGATACACAACTCAAATGCTCAGAAATACGTTTCCGAATGGGTCTTATAGTTTTTCCTATATATTGCAAGCCACACTGACACGTGATGAGATAAATAACATTTTTGGTTCCACAGTTTGCATAAAAATCTATTTTGAATCTACGGGGGCCGTTGTTACCTACAAAATCCTTAGATGTTTTCATATATATGCAAGCTCCACAGCGAGTGACCCCACACTTGTAACAGCCCTTAACATCTAGCCAGTGTGTGGGCTTGCGTGACCTGGGATCCACAAATAAACTGGGAGATAGAATAGACCCCAAACTGGAGCCTCGTAAATTGTGGACACGAAGGTAGGGTCTTTCGGGTCTCTGTTTCCTTCGATTGTGTCTATTGGATCTTGTTGTATTGTTCACAGTCAAAAGATCCTCGCGGCTAGTACCCACTGCCCTATCATATGCACTCTTGATATCCCAAAAGCCCCTCTGGACGAGACGGTCCCACAAAAGCATGGCCTGATCATTAAATGAGTCCCATGAGGTACAGATCCTGCGGAGACGCAGGAACTGTCCTACAGGGACCCCCTGTATCACATTGGAGGGGTGACAGCTGGCCGCATGCAATAAAGTATTGCGTGTGATTGGTTTGCGATATAGATCATTAACTACCCTGCCATTATCAACCGAAAAGGTAATATCCAAAAATGATACATGTACAGAATTTTGGTCACACGTAAAGGAGATACCGCAGTTTGTGCTATTGCAATATTTTACAAAAGCCTCCACTGAAGAAGCATCACCATCCCATACTAGGATCAGATCGTCAATGTACCTGTAGTACTTAACTATTTGAGTACGGTAAGGGTTACCTTCACCATAAATGAATAAGCGTTCCCACCACCCCATGAAAAGATTTGCATACGAGGGGGCAAACCGAGCACCCATCGCAGCGCCTCTTCTCTGGAGGTAGTAGGAACCATTGAACATAAAATAGTTAGTATTCAACAGATGCAACAGTGCAATGAACGTAAAAGAAAATCATTCTGTGTTTCTGAATAAAGGCCCGTGTGGTCTAGCCTAAAACGGACAGCTGATGTGCCCAATATGTGATCTATGGAGGAATAAAGTGCTGCCACATCCATCGTGATCCACAAAAAGGATGATTTCCAATTCGTATTGCAAAACTTATTAATACAATCAGTGCTATCTCTGAGGTAGCTATGTAAGCCCAACACAATCGGAAGCAACAAACGGTCTACATACTCTGACAGATGCTCATTGAGAGAGCCAATGCCCGACACAATCGGTCGACCCTGTACATTAGATGTACTTTTATGCACTTTGTGCAACCAATGAAATATAGGAATACGTGGAGTCGTACATTCAAGATATACAAATTCTTTTTCAGTAAGTATAAACTCACTTTTTGCCCAATCTAAAAGGCCACGAAGGGCAGATCTAAATCTGTCAGTAGGATCATGATCAAGGGGCTCATATGTGTTGGTATCTTGGAGCTGTCTCATGGCCTCAGATATATAATAATCAGAATCCAAAACTACCACAGAGCCACCCTTGTCAGCACTTTTCACTACAATAGATTTATTGGCTTTCAAATCAGCGATTGCTTTTAATTCATTCCTATCCAGGTTACTACTAGTATTATTCTTGCTTCTATATTTGGACAAATCACCAATAACCAATTTCTGAAACATGTCAATATGCACCTTTATTTATATAATGGCTAATATGCAATAACGTGATCTTTTAATTGGTTAATTCATTCTTTTATTGGTGTTGTCTATAAAGTTGTTGTTCCATGGGGAGGTGCTTGAGCTTCTGATGAAGTGACGTATTGGTCACGAAACGCGTCAAGCTACACTCACCCTGCCTGCTTGTACTGTCTGTTTTAAGGATTCAATTAAAGATTATCTATTTTAACTTATTACCTGGCTCCACCGCTTTTGATGTCCTTCCGGATGCCACCCACCTTCCCACTTTCAGTGCCTGTTTTTCTGAGTCAGTGCAAGTGGAGGTTGTGGATTTCAGTATACTGTTTTCCCTCTTCTGCTTGCCTGCTCACCACCCAATAGCCTTTTTTAGGGCTAAATGTCTTTGTCTGTGCTTGTGTGTGTACTCCTTGTGGGTACACACTTCTGCTGAGGGGATTTAGTTAAGGGTCTTATTTTTTTCACCTTTCCTTCCCCCAAATATTCAAACCCCCCCTAATTTTTTTTCTTTTTTAGTTTAGTTGTGCCCAATATGATGGGAGAGGGGTGGCGGTGGTGGGAAGAAGGGTGGGATAGGGAGGGGCGGCCGAGGAAGAGGCTGTGGTGCAGGCCGTGGGCATCCGACCCCACAATAGTCCAGCCCATATGCCATGCCCAGTCTGCAGCTGCAACAACAACAGCAGCAGCAAATGCCACAACAGCAGGTGACTTTGGGTCGCAGTGGGGCAACTGGCACACGTAGGACTGTTTGCCACTGCTTCTTGACCCATACGCTCGCAGCAGGCAGAGGACTGGCTGACCCAGGTTACCTCATCTGCAGTGGGCACCAGTGAGCGGCAGGAGGTGGCATCACCTGCTAGCTCAGTGTGGGATGATCCCTTTTATTTGATCCTGAGGTGGACTTGGGCCCAGACACCCAGGATCTTTTTGATGATCAGGCAGGAATGGGGGGGGCATTCATGTCTGATGAGGAGGAGGTCATATCACAGCCCATATCAGTAGGGGATATTGGGCAGGGTTCCCTTATGGCAGGGCAGCAGGTTGCTGGTGTGGGGTCAGACACCAGCAGCTGGATGTGGGTATCAATGCGATGTATGAGGCAGGGTCTAGTCTGGGGAGGACGATGATAGGGACAGACCCTGGAAGCCGGCTCCAGAGGATAACAACAGCAGTTCAGGGGGGAGGACTGTTTGTTGTTGATGAGGATGAGGATGAAGAGCCAGCTCCACCAACCACTGCTAGGGGGGGCAGGCAACAGGGCAGCACTGTGCCTCGGTCCAAAGCCTATGGGCGTAAGGGTGGGGACCATCCCCAACCCTCCACAGTAGGCAAGGCAGTGGGCCGCACTTCAGCAGTGTGGGCATTTTTCATGTGCCAGGCAGAGGACCAGGCAGTAGCAGTGTGCCAGCTCTGGTAGAAGGTTAGAAGGGGGAAGGCAGGGTCACATATGGGAACGTCAGCTTTAAGTTCCCTTATGAAACGTCATCACAGGATGACGTGGGAGCAGCACCAAAGTGGCAGGGCACCGGGGGGCAGTGGTGCTTCCTGTCCACCTCCTCCCATTCCTTAGGCAAGAGGTGCTAGCTTCCCAGACCCTGCAGCAAGGGAAGAGGATTCTGAGGCTCACAGTCAGAGGCAGCCACTGTGTAGCTCAGCCTCTTCTGCAGCCTCCTCCTCCTCAATGAGGCCCCTGTCCCGCCAGGTTTCTCTCTCACAGTTCCTCACCCGCAAGACGCCTCTCTCCCCCAGCCACCCCCAACTGCAGAGGCTTAATGGCTGCCTGGCAAAACTTCTGGCAGTGCAGCTGCTGCCCTATCAGCTAGTCGAAGCAGCCCCCTTCCGACAGCTGATGGCTTGCCCCTAACTGGCGGATCCCCAGTCACCATTATTTTGACAGGCAGGCACAGATAAGTGGGGATATCCAAATGCCCATTGCAGATAGCAGAGACTAGCCTCCTCTCCTCCTCCTCTTCACAGATTTAGCCTCCTCTCTCCATTGCTCCCCATACTCTCCTCCTCAGTAGTATTGCCCATTCCCCATCTGTCTGTACCTGCCGCCCTTGCTGCTGCTGCAACCTGCTACTAGCCCTAGTAGTACTGCTGCTGTGCTGCATTGTCAGCAATTTTTTTCTGGTGGGGGCCTATCAAGGCTCCTACTACAGTTGCTAACACTACTGCTGCATTGTCGGCAAATTTTTTTCTGGTGGGGGCCTATCAAAGCTCCTACTGCTATCGTAGATACTACTGCTGCATTGTCTGCAAATTTTTTTAGTAGTTAAGGCCTAACATGGCCTCTAAATATGTTGCTTCTATTTTTGCCGCTTAGTCGGCTAATGTCTTTTGTTTAAGGGCCTGCCTCATTTGGTTCTTCTGACTCGAATACAGTTGATTACAACACGACTGTTGCTACTTATGCTTTATTATTTGGCAAAGGTCTTCTGGTTGAGGCCTGCCTCATTTAATCCTTCTGGCTCTAATACAGAGTTGATTACAACATGACTGTTGCTGCTGCTGTTGCTACTAATGCCTCATTATTTGGCAAAAGTCTTCTGGTTGAGGCCTGCCTCATTTAATTCTTCTGGCTCTAATACATAGTTGATTACAACACGACTGTTGCTGCTGCTGTTGCTACTAATGCCTCATTATTTGGCAAAAGTCTTCTGGTTGAGGCCTGCCTCATTTAAATCTTCTGGCTCTAATACAGAGTTGATTACAACATGACTGTTGCCGCTGCTGTTGCTACTAATGCCTCATTATTTGGCAATGGTCTTCTGGTTGAGGCCTGCCTCATTTAATTGTTCTGGCTCTAATACAGTTGATTACAACATGACTGTTGCCACTGCTGTTGCTACTAATGCCTCATTATGTGGCAAAAGTCTTCTGGTTGAGGCCTGCCTCATTTAATTCTTCTGGCTCTAATACAGTTGATTACAACATGACTGTGGCCGCTGCTGTTGCTACTAATGCCACATTATTTGGCAAAAGTCTTCTGGTTATGGCCTGCCTCATTTAATTCTTCTGGCTCTAATACAGTTGATTACAACATGACTGTGGCCGCTGCTGTTGCTACTAATGCCTCATTATTTGGCAAAGGTCTTCTGGTTGAGGCCTGCCTCATTTAATTGTTCTGGCTCTAATACAGAGTTGATTACAGCATGACTGTTGTCACTGCTGTTGCTACTAATGCCTCATTATTTGGCAAAGGTCTTCTGGTTGAGGCCTGCCTCATTTAATTCTTCTGGCTCTAATACAGAGTTGATTACAACATGACTGTTGCTGCTGCTGTTGCTACTAATGCCTCATTATCTGGCAAAAGTCTTTTGGTTGAGGCCTGCCTCCTTTAATCCTTCTGGCTCTAATACAGAGTTGATTACAACATGACTGTTGCTGCTGCTGTTGCTACTAATGCCTCATTATTTGGCAAAAGTCTTCTGGTTGAGGCCTGCCTCATTTAATTCTTCTGGCTCTAATACATAGTTGATTACAACACGACTGTTGCTGCTGCTGTTGCTACTAATGCCTCATTATTTGGCAAAAGTCTTCTGGTTGAGGCCTGCCTCATTTAATTCTTCTGGCTCTAATACAGAGTTGATTACAACATGACTGTTGCCGCTGCTGTTGCTACTAATGCCTCATTATTTGGCAATGGTCTTCTGGTTGAGGCCTGCCTCATTTAATTGTTCTGGCTCTAATACAGTTGATTACAACATGACTGTTGCCACTGCTGTTGCTACTAATGCCTCATTATGTGGCAAAAGTCTTCTGGTTGAGGCCTGCCTCATTTAATTCTTCTGGCTCTAATACAGTTGATTACAACATGACTGTGGCCGCTGCTGTTGCTACTAATGCCACATTATTTGGCAAAAGTCTTCTGGTTATGGCCTGCCTCATTTAATTCTTCTGGCTCTAATACAGTTGATTACAACATGACTGTGGCCGCTGCTGTTGCTACTAATGCCTCATTATTTGGCAAAGGTCTTCTGGTTGAGGCCTGCCTCATTTAATTGTTCTGGCTCTAATACAGAGTTGATTACAGCATGACTGTTGTCACTGCTGTTGCTACTAATGCCTCATTATTTGGCAAAGGTCTTCTGGTTGAGGCCTGCCTCATTTAATTCTTCTGGCTCTAATACAGTTGATTATAACATGACTGTTGCCGCTGCTATTGCTACTAATGCCTCATTATTTGGCAAAGGTCTTCTGGTTGAGGCCTGCCTCATTTAATTGTTCTGGCGCTAATGCAGTTGATTACAACATGACTGTTGCTGCTGCTGTTGCTACTAATGCCTCATTATTTGGCAAAGGTCTTCTGGTTGAGGCCTAACAGGGCCTCTAAATATGTTACTTCTATTTTTGCCGCTTAGTTGGCTAATTTCTTCTGGTTGAGGCCTAACATGGCTTCTAAAAATGTTTCTTCGAATACTGCCGCATTGTTGGCTAATTTCTTCTGGTTGAGGCCTAACATGGCTTCTAAATATGTTGCTTCTAATCTTGCCGCTTAGTCGGCTAATGTGTTCTGTTTGAGGCCTGCCTCATTTAATTCTTCTGGCTCTAATACAGTTGATTACAGCACTACTATTGCTGCTGCTGTTGCTACTAATGCCTCATTATTTGGCAAAAGTCTTCTGGTTGAGGCCTGCCTCATTTAATTCTTCTGGCTCTAATACAGAGTTGAATACAACATGACTGTTGCCGCTGCTGTTGCTACTAATGCCTCATTATTTGGCATAGGTCTTCTAGTTGAGGTCTGCCTCATTTAATTCTTCTGGATCTAATACAGAGTTGATAACAGCATGACTGTTGCTGCTGCTGTTGCTACTAATGCCTCATTATTTGGCAAAGGTCTTCTGGTTGAGGCTTGCCTCATTTAATTGTTCTGGCTCTAATACAGTTGATTACAACATGACTGTTGCCGCTGCTGTTGCTACTAATGCCTCATTATTTGGCAAAGGTCTTCTGGTTGAGGACTAACAGGGCCTCTAAATATGTTGCTTCTATTTTTGTCGCTTAGTCGGCTAATGTGTTCTGTTTGAGGCCTGCCTCATTTAATTCTTCTGGCTCTAATACAGAGTTGATTACAACATGACTGTTGCTGCTGCTGTTGCTACTAATGCCTCATTATTTGGCAAAGGTCTTCTGGTTGAGGCCTGCCTTATTTAATTCTTCTGGCTCTCATACAATTGATTCCAATGATTGCTGCTTGGTTGGCAAATGTAGTCACACTATTATTACCCCTGAAACGACTGCAGCCAAAAGTCCTGCACCTCAGTCATCATACAAATAACAAATTAACTCTACAAGTAATGCTAGTGTAGTGTTGTGTTATATTATACTTGTATTGAAGGTTTGCATTATGTGAAACGTGCAACTAAAAATATAATGGATTTTAGGGACACTCAATTATATTTATATTTTATATATATATATATTTTTTTGTTTGTTAAACAGCACCATTGTGTTTCAGTTCTTATTACATTTGCAATAAAATTTAATTGCAAACTTTTGTTAAAATCTGTATACTTGGAGTTTATTTTTCATTAAACTACTACTCATATGGTACTTGAAGTTGTTTGGATAATATAACACAACTAGATGGTGTCATTTCTGAAGAAACCACAAGATGTTGGCTTTGAAACGCAAGAGGTGTTTGGGGCCAGTCGCCCCTGGTGCATAGAGAGTACACAAAGTTGGTTGAATCTGGTTTAAAATTGTGAAAATTGAAGCAGATCAAATTGTACCATTAAAATCAATCAAAAAACCTGATTGGCTGTTTTTGGCTCCACCCACTTTTAAAATTTGAATCCCAGTCCCCCTGTGACCAACTGTGCCAAGTTTGAGGACCCTCCCATTAACAATCTAAGAGCGGCGACCGTTTTAACTTTTCCCATTTAAACAAATGGCTAATATTTGATTGGTTGTGGTAGACTCCGCCCACTTTTCAAAATTTTAACCCCAGTGACCCATGGTGCCAAGGTTTTGGGTCTCTGGCTTTAACACTGTGGGAATGACAGTGTTTGACATTTTCTCATTGAAGACAATAGGGAAAATCTGATTGGCTGGTTGTTGCTCCGCCCACTTTTTGGAGTCCCCAAAATGTGACAGAACTTTTCAGGTTGACCCCATGACTAAGTGACCCAAGTTTGGTGAGTGTAACTTTAATGCTGTACGAGTTGCAAAAGTTTAAAATTTTCCAATGAAAGTCTATGGGAAAAAACGGGGTCTTTGGGGGGCTGCCACAGGGCCACGAAGGGTGTGATTAACAGAGCACAAGCAACCTATTCGGGTATGAGCCGAACAAGTGTGCAAAGTTTCATAATTGTACTCCTAAAACTCTGGGAGGAGTAGCGTTTAGAAAATTGCTAAAATTTAATTGGCTGTTGGTAGCTCCGCCCACTTTGGGGTGCCCCTCAAAATACATATTTTTATTCGAGGTGGCACCAACAATATGCGGTCCGAGTTTGGGGAGTGTAGCTTAAAAACTGTACGAGTGGCAGCAATTTGAAAATTTTCCCTGTCAAAGTCAATATGAAAAAAGGCGTCTTCAGTGGTCCGCCGCACGGGCGCAGTGGGTGGGATCGCTTACTAAAGCACAAGCAACGTACTTTGCTAAAAGGTGAATAGGTGTGGAAAGTTTGGCGCTTGTACCCCTAAAACTGTAGGAGGAGCAGCTTATAGAAAATGGGGGGGCGCTAATAATAATAATAATAAGAAGAATAATAAGAAGAATAAGAACGAGCTGAACTAGTAGATCAATATGTTGGCTTCTTCAAAGCCAACATAATAATAATAAGAATAAGAAGAATAAGAACGAGCTGAACTAGTAGATCCTAGGCTCCTAAGGAAAGGGGAAAGACTCCTGTACAAGTCAGGCCCAAAAGGGCACCTAGCCCTAAAAGTGGTACTTTTTCCAGAGACAGGGCACAAACTGTGAACCCCCTCCTGAAACAGAGTTGCCCGACTTGCCAGTCTCAAGGGACAACTTTGGAAGTGCCCAGATAAAGGACCCCAATTTAGTTAATGCCTGGAGAAGTGTTAAGGTAATAAATGGGGTGCCTCAGGAGCCAGAGACCAACATATTGTATCCTCACTTTATGGTGCAAAATGATTTACTGTACAGAGTAGATAAGGTACAGGAGGAGGTGCTAGAACAACTGGTGGTACCTCAGTCCTATGTAAGAATGGTGTTAGACCTGGCTCATTCGCACATTTTGGGGGGGCACCTAGGGGTAAGAAAAAAAAAGAGAGGATCATGCAAAGATTCTTTTGGCCAGGGATATATAAAGCTGTTGATGAGTTTTGTGAGTCTTGTCCCGAGTGACAAATGAATGCACCCCAACCACATTTTCGGAGCCCACTAATACCACTTCCTATTATTGAGGTTCCTTTTGAGCGGATTGCCATGGATCTAGTTGGCCCTCTACCTAAGTCGGCCCAGGGCCACCAACATATTTTGGTAATTCTAGACTATGCCACCCGTTACCCAGAGGCAATCCCTCTCAGGAACTCATCATCAAAGCTCATTGCAAGGGAGCTATTTCAAATGTTTACCAGGGTGGGAATACCACAGGAAATCTTAACTGAACAGGGGACACCTTTCATGTCTAAAATAATGAAAGAGTTATGTAGGTTGTTTAGAATAACCCACATTCGTACGTCTGTGTATCACCCCCAAACGGATGGGTTAGTGGAGAGATTTAATAAAACTCTTTAAACCATGCTTAAAAAAGTAGTAGACCGAGATGGAAAAGACTGGGATTATTTGTTACCCTATCTAATGTTTTCTATAAGGGAAGTACCACAGGCTTCTCCCCGTTCAAATTGCTATATGGTAGACATCCCATTATTGATATTGCCAGAGAAACTTGGGTACAAGAAACTACCCCCCATAAAAGTATAATTGAACATGTCATGCAGATGCAGGAGAGGATAAATGCAGTTATGCCTATTGTTCGAGAGCATATGCGTCAAGCTCAAGAAGGGCAGGCTAGAGTTTACAATAAATCGGTAAGGTGCGTGCCTTTAACCCATGGGACCGGGTGTTGGTCCTAGTACCCACTGTCGAGAGTAAATTCCTAGCCAAATGGCAGGGACCCTATGAGATTAGGGAAAAGGTGAATGAGGTAAACTACCGGGTATATCAGCCAGGAAAAAGAAAACCTCTTCAGATATACCATATTAATTTACTAAAACCCTGGAAAGATCGCAAGGTTTTATCAGCGGTGGGATGTCCTAGAACCTAGAGTGTACCACTCCCAAGAGGAACCTGAGGTTAAAATTGCTGAAACTCTGTCTTCAGCTCAGTCTCAGGAAGTGAGGGAGTTTCTACAAAGACACACAGATGTTTTTTCTCAATTGCCAGGTCGAACTAATGTCATAAAACACAACATTATTACTGACCCTCAGGTAAAAGTTAAGTTAAAGCCCTATCAGATACCTGAGGCTCAAAGACAGGCAATTTCAACAGAGGTTAGAAATATGTTGAGTCTTGGGATCATAGAAGAGTCACACAGTGAGTGGTCCAGCCCCATTGTCTTAATTCCCAAACCTGACGGCAGCTTAAAGGAGAAGGAAAGCTACGGAAGCATTTTATTGCCAATAGATTAGCTACAACAGTGGAAGCTAGAATGCTATATTTATTCTGTAGAATGTTTTACCATACCTGAGTAAATAGCTCTAGAAACTCTCTGTTTGTTTAGGATAGGAGCTGCAGTATTAACATGGTGTGACATCACTTCCTGCCTGAGTCTCTCCCTGCTCTGGGCTCAGATTACAGTAGAGAAGGGGGGGGGCAGAGAAAGAGGAGCAAACTGAGCCCAGGGCAATGAGCTTTAAGCTGAAGGCAGGAAGTCTGATTCAGAAGCCCATGTGTACACAATACAAGGAAAGAAATGCAGTGTTTCTTTTGACAGAGGACACAGAGCAGCACTACTTTTGGGGTTTACTGGTATATTTAGATGGACCTTTCTGATAAGGCTTACTTCGTTTTAACCTTTCCTTCTCCTTTAAGGTTCTGCAATGATTTCAGAAAGTTAAATGAGATGTTCAAATTTGATGCTTACCCCATGCCAAGGGTAGATGAACTAATTGAAAGGTTGGGCCAAGCTAGATACATCTCTACTCTTGACCTTACCAAAGGCTATTGGCAGGTACCCTTGATAGACAGGGCAAAGGAAAAGACGGCTTTTTCTACCCCAGAAGGCCATTTTCAGTACACTGTTCTGCCTTTTGGTTTACATGGGGCCCCCGCCACTTTTCAAAGAATGATGGACTATATACTCAAGCCACACAGTAAGTATGCCTCAGCCTATTTAGATGATGTAGTGATCTTTAGCAGGGATTGGATTTCCCATCTTTCAAAGGTATAGGCTGTTCTAAATTCCATACGGGAAGCTGGGTTAACAGCCAATCCAAAAAAGTGCACAATAGGCATGGAAGAAGCCCGGTACCTGGGGTATAATATAGGACGGGGAATTATAAAACCCCAAATAGATAAGATTAAGGCAATTAAAACCTGGCCCCAGCCTATTTCAAAAAAACAAGTTAGAGCCTTTCTGGGGATTGCAGGTTATTACAGAAGATTTGTGCCCAACTTTGCTACTATAGCCGCCCCACTTTCAGACTTTACAAAAGGAAAAAAGTCTGCCATGGTCAAGTGGACAGAAGAAGCAGAAAAAGCCTTTCAAAGGTTAAAAGAAATATTATGCAAAAGGACAGTGTTAATTACACCAGACTTCAAGAAAGAGAGTTTCTGGTACAGGCAGATGCCTCTGATGTTGGGCTAGGAGCAGTCCTATCACAAGCAGTTAATTCAGAGGAGCACCCTGTAGTTTATCTTAGTAGGAAGTTAACTCCAGCAGAAAAAACGACTCCATAGTAGAAAGGGAGTGTCTAGCCGTAAAATGGGCTTGGGACTCCTTGAGGTAATTTTTGTTGGGTAGACAGTTTAAATTGATTTCTGACCATTCTCCCTTAAGATGGATGTCTAAAAATAAAGGGAATAATGCAAGGATTATGAGATGGTTTCTGGCCTTGCAAGACTTTAAGTTCTCTGTAGAGCACAGACCCGGGTCTCAGCAAGGAAATGCTGACGCTTTATCCCGAGTACACTGCTTGTTGGCCAAAAATGCTCTACCCCACAGGTCTGAGCAGAGGGGGAGGGTATGTGAGACACCAGCTGGAAAAGTAATAAATGGTGTCTATATTTCATCTAGGTTTCTTACCTATACATGGTGAGGAGCTCCAGGTAATAGATATAGGGAGAAAACCAGCTTATGGGTTTTCTCAGAGTTGTTTTGAATCTCTGGTCTGGGTCCTGGAGTCCAGAGGCTTTGTAGAGCATTGGGTGGGATGAAGCTTCCATTCCTAGGTCCATTACGGATTTTGTGCCAGGAGCATGTTCAGCTGACTGAATGGTAAAAGGATTGTAACAATTCAGAAAAGTGAGAAGGGGGAAGCACTGAGAGGCGAGATCAGGCTCCCTAAAACCAAGCCAGCCACACTAATTGGGAGAGGTACTGGGGCTTAAGGAGGCATTGAAAGTTCCTGACTGTTTGGATTTATGCCATGCTGAAGTAAGCTGTTTTCATTTTACACTTGAACTGTGTTATTTTGCTGAATAAATGAGCAGGCCCAGTCCTGTTTACAAACTCCACTTGCTGATCACTTCATGTTATGCAAGCACTGCAGCCACCAATGGAGCAAATCCCCACACTACTTACATTTACACATAAATATATGGTTCATTGACTTAAATATATGGTTTATTGATCTTAATGTGAACCAGAGGTAATGTAAAAATGTACAGATGTTTTTAAGAAACTGGCCAAATATGAACACTTTCTTTTGAAATGATAGGAGTGCTCTAAAAATGTATACAGGGAGGGCATGTGTGTGTAGCAGTTACTGAGTGAAACATAGGTGTGAATTGCTCTTCCCATTGACGCCAAAGCAAAACATGGCATATATACATTTATCACTGTGTACAAAGCTTAAAAGTAAGGGAAATGTTTTAATGGTAGCCCCAAAGTCATGTCTGGTCTGGCATTCAAATTACACAGAGGCCCAAACAGGCCCCAGCCATCAGCCCACTAAAATTTGACTGGAAACCAACCAACCTGGCAACCCTGGGTGATGCAAACATAGCCATAAACTCTACTTAAATTCATGCTGTAAACAATAATTAAGATGGAATTTGTCCTCTATGAATACTTTTGTCCTTGAGTTAAATAAACGAGACAACACAGTTTGCTGGATGGAAAGAGGAATTTCATTCCTAGATGATGTCTAGCTTAAATCCCACTTTCAGCTGCATCTGCTATTTTGCAACTTTCAACTTCACAAGCAGTTTTGTCCTCGTTTGCTGTCCATAACCTTCAAAGAGAACACACGCCATCCTTTGTTTCCAAACACTTTACACAACGTATTCATAGATCCAGTGCAAACCCCTTAAAGGGATGGTTCACCTTTAAGGTAACTTTTAGTATGCAATAGTATGGCAAATTCTAAGCAACTTTTATATTGGTTTTCATTATTTATTTTTTTATTTTTTTTAATTATTTGCCTTTTTCTTCTGACCCCATCTAAAAAGCAAATATTATGTAAGGCTACAAAATTATTGCTACTTTTTTCTATTTAGGCCTCTCTTATTCATATTCCAGTCTCTTATTTAAATCAATGCATGATTGCTAGGGGAATAATGTTACTTCTAATAGTGCCTAATTAGCAAATATAGTGTGACTTAATATCATAATTTATTAATAAAATCAATGTATTTGAGTGTTACAGTTGTCAATTCATCAATTTTGCCGCATTTGCGTCGAAATTTGGCGCAGTCGTGTCGAAATTTGGCGCACGTCGCAGCAGACTCGGTCAAAAATGGGCTTGCCAATATAAATAGCACTGCCCTTGCTTACAGTTGTAGGAATGCAGTACCAGGACCTGGTATGATGTCAAACCAGCAACTGCGGTACTTTATCAGGTACCTGCACCGGGAGGGATATGACAATATCCCTCCTGGTGTAAGAGGCATCGAGGCACTCCGCCGCAGCATCATGGAGAGGCGCAGCCTGCGCAGGGAGTTTGGCGTGCGCCTAAATCTCAGAGTGCTCCAGAGAATCTGGAGCGATTTGAAGAGGTGCCACAGCGTATTTGTAGAAGAACTGTGGATGGAGGTTGAAGGTAGAGTTATTTAAAAAGAAAACATGAAAAAATTGATTTGCTATTTTACAGCAAAAATTGTGAATACTGTAATTAGGATTGGTACAGTTGACTTTGACTGACTGTCGTAATTGCAGACAAGTTAGACAACAAGTAAATGAGCTGTCAAATGGAGGTTATTTGAACAGATTATAATAGATTTATTTAAACGGAATACATGGGTTTCCCTTTTTAACTACAATAAAGCCACTTGATTCCTATTCATTTTGGTATTTTGAAGCAAATGTGTGTTTGTTTAGTCCTGTGGCAAGGCTAATAAGAATTTTACTTCACATAAAGGTAGATTTATTTAAACAGAATAAATAGGTTTCCCTTATTAACTACAATAAAGCCAATTGATCAAGCTCGGATCTGTGGAAAGGCCACCAAGGCCCAGGCCTAGGGCTGGAGGATTTTAGGGTGGCGGCATGCTGCCCAACCACACCCATATTGGTTCAGAAACACTGGGGATGCACAGGAGATACAATAGTTTTGCATGCAGCAATCCCCATTGCTCCTGTCCAGATGATAAAAATTTGCCCAAATAAAGGGGAGGGGACAGGGGTGACGAATGGCAGTGGGCCTAGGGGTGCCCACTTTGTAAATCTGGCCCTTCACGTGATTCCTATTTATTTTGGTATTTTGTAGCAAATGTGTGTTTGTTCAGGCCTGTGGCAAGGCTAATAAGAATTTTACTTCACATAAAGGTAGATTTATTTAAACGGAATAAATAGGGTTCCCTTCTTAACTACAATAAAGTTAATTTTCCTGTAGTTACAACATGACACCTTATCCTGTATAATTCATACTGTACAAATGCAATTGCTGTGTTACTGATATTCATTCATTGTCAGCTGAGTGGATCCAGGATGATCCTGATGATGCAGCACCACCACCTGACCAGGCAGCGCAAGAAGCAGTGCCCCCACCTGACCAGGCAGCACCACCAGCTGACCAGGCACCACCACCTGACCGGGCAGCGCCACTACCCGAACGGGCAGCAGCACCACCTAACCAGGGGCTCAGTGTAGGCACTCAGACTTGGAATGCCTTTTACGACCACACTGAGCTCCTGGTCACCCTGGTCCTCCAGGTGAATGCCATCAGGCAGGATCTGGCGGAGGTCAGGGATATAGTGGAGTCCCTGCAGAGGGACAATGCTCCTCCCCCACTGTAATTTTATTATTATTATTTATGTGTCGGCCTAGCACCGTTGTGCTATTTTATTAAAAAAGTTTTTATATCTCTATATTTGGAGTTAATTTTTTCATTTAACTAATACTCAGATGGTACTTGAATGTTTGGATTCTAATAACACAATGATGATGCATCAAAAATAACGTAGTTCGCCAAAACACTAATATGCACCCGCTACAAAATTATTTTGACGCGCAATGAAATCAGGCCGCGCGTCTCGTTTTGCAAATTTTTCGCCGTTTCCAATTATTCAGCAGAGCAAAATGCCACAGATTCGCCGATCACTAGTTGCCTCACAAAGCGCAGCAATTTTTTTGACCATGCCTGTTTGGGGCCACACCCCTAATTACCATATTCATTTTACAAGATTTGGCAGGTTATGAAAGTTTGAACACATTGTTTTTTTTCAGTTATTACAGTTATTTCTTTTGACAGCTCAACCTGCAGTCCCTCATTTGTACTGGAAAGCCCAGTTTTTCTCTGCACTAAACAGCCACAAAAAAAAACAATGTTTCTAACTTAATTGGCTTTTGGCAGAGAGCCCAGAACAGCCACCAGGTGCACTTGGAAAGTTTTGTAACAATTTCAGATAAGCAAATAATTAATTGTAACAATATAATATTGGGGAAACTGTGACTCACAGCTTAAAGGGCAATTTACCTTCATTAAGGGGTGATGTGATAACTATGTATAAATATATAAGGGGATCATATAATAATCTCTCTAATGCTTTATTTACCAGTAGGTCTTTCCAGCTGACACAAGGTCACCCATTCCGATGAGAAGAAAAGAGGTTCCGCCTAAATATTCGGAAGGGGTTTTTACAGTGAGAGCTGTGAAGATGTGGAATTCTCTACCTGAATCAGTTGTATAGGCTGATACATTAGATAGCTTTAAAGGGATACTGTCATGGGAAAAAAAAAAATTCAAAATGAATCAGTTAATAGTGCTACTCCAGCAGAGTTCTGCACTGAAATCCATTTCTCAAAAGAGCAAACAGATTTTTTTATATTCAATTTTGAAATCTGACATGGGGCTAGACATTTTGTCAATTTCCCAGCTGCCCCTGGTCATGTGACTTGTGCCTGCACTTTAGGAGAGAAATGCTTTCTGGCAGGCTACTGTTTTTCTTTCTCAATGTAACTGAATGTGTCTCACTGGGACATGGGTTTTTACTATTGAGTGCTGTCCTTAGATCTACCAGGCAGCTGTTATCTTGTGTTAGGGAGCTGCTATCTGGTTACCTTCCCTTTGTTCTTTTGTTTGGCTGCAGGGGCGGAAAATCGAGGGGGGTGATATCACTCTAACTTGCAGTACAGCAGTAAAGAGTGATTGAAGTTTATCAGAAGTTTATCACATGACTTGGGGCAGCTAGGAAATTGACAATATGTCTAGCCCCATATCAGATTTCAAAATTGAATATAAAAAAATCTGTTTGCTCTTTTGAGAAATGGATTTCAGTGCAGAATTCTGCTGGAGTAGCACTATTAACTGATTCATTTTGAATTTTTTTTTTCCCCATGACAGTATCCCTTTAAAGCTATCTAATGTATCAGCCTGTACAACTGATTCAGGTAGAGAATTCCACATCTTCACAGCTCTCACTGTAAAAAACCCCTTCCGAATATTTAGGCGGAACCTCTTTTCTTCTCATCGGAATGGGTGACCTTGTGTCAGCTGGAAAGACCTACTGGTAAATAAAGCATTAGAGAGATTATTATATGATCCCCTTATATATTTATACATAGTTATCACATCACCCCTTAATGAAGGTAAATTGCCCTTTAAGCTGTGAGTCACAGTTTCCCCAATATTATATTGTTACAATTAATTATTTGCTTATCTGAAATTGTTACAAAACTTTCCAAGTGCACCTGGTGGCTGTTCTGGGCTCTCTGCCAAAAGCCAATTAAGTTAGAAACATTGTTTTTTTTTCTGGCTGTTTAGTGCAGAGAAAAACTGGGCTTTCCAGTACAAATGAGGGACTGCAGGTTGAGCTGTCAAAAGAGGGACTGTACCTCTAAAAACGGGACAGTTGGGAGGTATTATGTTTCAATACACTTACTTGTACATAATTCATCAGAGTAGGCTTAAGGACAATTCACTGTTGTCTGAGTCATATTTAAGAACTCTTGTGAGTAGATCGACACACTGAAATGCATGTTATGAACCACTATCCAGAGTTACCTTCTAAGGGCAGGTTACTTATTAAAGGAATTGTTCAGTGTAAAAAATAAAAACTGGGTAAATAGATAGCCTGTGCAAAATAGAAAATGTTTTCAATATAGATAGTTAGCCAAAAATGTTATATATAAAGGCTGGAGTGACTGGATGTCTAACAGAATAACCAGAACACTACCTCCTATTTTGCAGTCCTCTTAGTTTCTACCTGTCAGTAACCAATCAGTAACTTGAGGGGGGGGGGGCACATGGGTTATAACTGTTGCTTTTGAATCTGAGCTGCATGCTAAGGATCAAATGCAAACAGTTATGTCCCATGTCCCCTTCAAGTCGCTGACTAACTCAGAGTTAGAGAGCTGAAAAGCAAGAAGTAGTGTTCTGTTATATTATGTTACACATCCAGTCACTCCAGCCTTTATACATTACATTTTTGGCTAACTAACTACATTAGAATTTTTTTTTTTTTTTTGCACAGCCTGTCTATTTACCCAGTTTTTAGTTTTAAACTGAACTGTTCCTTTAAAGTTCATTTTGCTTGACTAATGTGATAAAATAGGATTTTGAATAATTTTATTTATTGCCTGTTTGTGATCCAAAAAGTATTAGTCATCCGTTATCTTTTTTTTAAGAAAAACACTTTTGGTGAAATATACAATAATTGTGTATCTGCTGTCAGATGGCAACATACTCTACAAGGATGCTGTCACTTAAAATAATTTCAAAAAAGTCAATTCTATAACTTGTGTGCAGTACAAAGATAACATTTATAAGATGATTACAAATATTTCTGCATTTTCTGTCAAAGAAGCTGCAGTGAAAGAGTTTTGATGTACTACACAAGCTGGGAATGCCTTATTTTGCCAAAAGGATATCAACTGCTATCAATGTAACTAGGCTACAAGTAACTAGGCTATACGCCAGCACTGATCTGTGGCATTTGATTATTTGTCTCCTTCTGACAAACATGTTGAAAGAAACACAATGTTTACTTAATCGTAGTTCAATGTTAAAGGAAAATGTTATAATACTCTTAGGGGCCGATTCATTAACTTCGAGTGAAGGATTCGAAGGTAAAAAGCTTAGAATTTCGAAGTTTTTTTGGGCTACTTCGACCATCGAATGGGCTACTTCGACCTTCGACTACGACTATCAAAGGATTTGAAGTAAAAATCGTTCGACTATTCGACCATTCGATAGTCAAAGTACTGTCTCTTTAAAAAAAAATTCGACCCCCTAGTTCGGCAGCTAAAAGCTACCGAAGTCAATGTTAGCCTATGGGGAAGGTCCCCATAGGCTTGCCTAAGTTTTTTTGATCGAAGGATATTCCTTCGATCGTTGGATTTAAATCCTTCGAATCGAACGATTCAAAGGATTTAATCGTTCGATCGAAGGAATAATCCTTCGATCGTACGATCGCAGAATTTGCGCTAAATCCTTCGACTTCGATATTCGAAGTCGAAGGATTTCAATTCCTATTCGAATATTGAGGGTTAATTAACCCTCGATATTCGACCCTTGATGAATCGGCCCCTTAAAGTATTCAAAAATATATAAGCTATGAAACTGATAATTTAGATGAAATAAGGATGTTATCATACTAATTAGACCAAAATGTGTTCTCAGTCTTGATAGAACAGGCTCTTTGTGGCAAAATAATTGGAAATCAGCACATAAGCACAAAACATGAATGCCATTTAGAAGCAATGTTTTACTAGCTTTGTCCCAGCACAGTACTCATCATGGGCCACCATTAATCATCATTAATTTGTTTCTCTGATGCCATTGTCAGAGGTTCCCATATCCTGAATACAAAGAAACCCATCAGAAAAGGCTGTAGGTTTTAGACGTTTATCACAGGGGCAGGGGGGTATTGACACACAAAAATAAGTGTAACAATGAATAAAGTAGACACAGCAGATGATAGGGTTGCCCTTTTGAGAAAAAAAAAACACTGGCTTTTTTAAATTTTATTGTATTCCCTACCTACTAATAACATTGAAATGGGGGGGGGCATATTTATCAAAATCTGAATTTTTCTGAGTAATTTGATTAAAACAATCCAACCAAACTAGAATCTATGATTTAAACTAAATTATTATTTTAAAAAAATTACGATTTAACTGGATTGGGGACAAACCGTAAATCCGAAATTGTACGATTTATTATCCAACAACGATTTATGTCAACATTATTTTATAGTATATGAATGGTAGCTTACTGTACCTTACTTACCTTGGTGAAAGTAAATCTGAATCTGAATGTTCTAGACTTTAATTTGTTAAATCTATATAGTTGTTCCTAAGGCATCATGGACACTTTTTTCATCCACGTACAACCATTCTTTATCTTAAATAATTACTGATCTCTAAGGGCAATTACAGGCACCCTAGGCACTGGACCTTACAGTGGCCCAATGTACAAAAGTGACATCTTGAGCTCTTTGCTCTGCCATTGGATTTGTGCAGTATGTGGCTGGGGGGGGGGGTTATTTTCCTATTAAAATGTATTTAATTATATTGGCACCCAAAAGCTGCTGCCAGCGGGACACCGGGAAAGAACCTGGTGGGCATCAACCCTTGTGGACCCCACGGCTGAGAAATGCAATGAATTAAATAGGTAGCACCTGGGCCAACTGCCACAATGCAACTGTGAGGCAAAAGAATGCGTATGAGCCTTGCTAATCTGCAACAGAGGAAAACAGTTTAGCAACCCCGTTACCCCCAACACCCAGTCTGTTTAGCATAGTGACTAGGGAAAAGTAGTCATAAAGTTACATCTCATGGGCATGATCCAAAATACAATCAGAACTCAGGATTGTCCATAACTAGCCTTCATAATTAAATTGAGTCAAAAATCTTTTTTTAATACTAGGGCTCAGCTAAAAAAGGTACCAATTGATTAATTAATCAGCTAAAAAGGAATGCATAGATATCCAGATTTTCTATTTTAAATTATAAATAATATCATCCCTTCGTGATGTTCAGCACTTACGCATAAGTACCTTTCTTATTAGACACAATACAGTCCCATGATAAATATTTATACATACTATACATACTATATATACAGTAGCTGTATCTAAAATTAGGAAATTAGGAAAAGAAGGCAATAAAGAGCACAGAAAAAAAGTAAAGGTGAAGAACATGGAATTGACTAAAAGTGGAATGGTTAAAAAAAGACACACCATCCCTAGTTCATGCCTTCTTTTCCCATGCATGCTGGAATTTGCCAAAATAGCTAGCCCTGGCTCTGGTGCACAGCAGCTGCATCTTACATCCAAGGTAGTCAGGCAAAACAGGCACACAGTTAGTGATGCAGTTAGAAGAACATGTTCCTATTTGTTGTTTGTGCTCTTCTTATCTTCCTAAAATATTTAGCCTCCAGTTACCACAAATGTCTTGTTCTCCCTCAGGTAGATTTGTATCATGGCCCTCAAATGGAAGGTAAGTTCTTAAGCCCTGCTGTTCTTGCATCCAGTTCACCTTAGTAGCTATGTCCTTGAACATGGTATTACATTTCCACTATAACTCTTTTGGGTAGGGCTCGTTTTACCTCATGCATTTGTTATCATTTATTTTGTATGTAAATCTTGCTGACTAATGACTTAAGGGAGGGTGATGTAAGTAACGTATCCGTGTTTGCATGACATAAAACTATGCTACCCAATTAATTCCATCCAGGATGTAGCATTTATGCAGCAGAATCTTGATAAACTGGCAATTTGGTTGACTAAGTGGCAGATGAGATTCAATATTGATATAAGGGGATGCACCTGGGATATAAAAATATACAAACCATTTAAACCTTTTCCATTATGGATTTGCCTAGTGCAGTCCCTTAAAGGGGTGGTTCACCTTCAAGTTAACTTTTAGTATGTTATAGAATGGCTAATTCTAAGCAATTTTTCAATTGGTCTTCATTATTTAATTTGTATAGTTTTTGAATTATTTGCCTTCTTCTAACTCTTCCCAACTTTCAAATGGGGGTCACTGACCCCCTCTAAAAACAAATGCTTCGTACGGCTACACATTTGTTGTTACTGCTACTTTTTATTATTCATCTTTCGATTCAGTTCCTCTCCTATTCATATTACAGTCTTTTATTCAAATCAATGCATGGTTTCTATGGTAATTTGCAAATTTGAAATTGCAAACTGGAGAGCTGCTGAATAAAAAGCTAAATAACCCAAAAACCACAAATAATAAAAAATGAAAACCCAATTGCAAAATGCCTTAGAATATCACTCTCCACATTATACTAAAAGTTAACTCTAAGGTGAACATCCCCTTTAAGGGACTGCACTAGGCAAATCCGTAATGGAAAAGGACCTTGGGATTCTTGTATGTAGATAATACACTTGGCTGTGGCAAGCCAGTCAGCAGCTGCAAGGGCAAACAAGGGTTTACTCTGTATTAAGAGGGGCATAAATCCATAGGAGGAAAGGATGTTTATTCCACTTTATACTTAAAGGAGAACTAAACCCCCCACAGCCAAAAGTCCCCACTGGTCCCCCTTCCTGCCTGCACATGCACCGCACATGTAGCACAGCACAGCGGAGCACAGAGGCTCCATGTTCATCAACCTTGGCTTCTTCTGGATCTTCTTCTTGCCTTTCAGCAATTTACGGAGCTTTCTGGCTCCAAATGCGCATGCATCATATATGGACATGTTGGCACTCACTTAACGAAGAAGCTCAGGCTGACGAACATGCTGCCCCTGTGCTCCGCTGAGCTGTTCTGCATATGCGGTCAGTATTTCTAGAGGGGACACAATTCTGGGGCAACACTGTGCAGGGGGAGGCAGGGAGGGGGACCAGTGGGGACTTTTGGCTGTGGGGGATTTAGTTCTCCTTTAAGCTCTGGTAAGGCCCTATATAGTATATGCTATGCAGGTTTGTTCTTCAGTGCTTAACAGGATATTATTAGAGAGTCCAAAGAAAGGCAACTAAGTATGTAAAGAGCATGTGTGTGTACAGGTATGGAATCTGTTATCTGGAAACCCATACACACACACACACACTACTGTATACTGTGCTGCCCCTTGGACAAAAATACACTTGTTCCCTCCCTTTCCCTCGCTACCCATTTCTCATTGACAGCTCCTGCTAGTAGGTTGGCATGCAGATCAGGCTTTAGGGAAGGGCTTGGGAAAGTAAGCTGCTCTTGTACAGGACTTGCAGCTGCTGCCAAGGGGCGGGGGGATGGGATGCACAGTACCTTGACATCACAAGGATACAACAGTGAGAGAGGGAGGGGGTAGCAGGGCTGGCACCAATAGCAGGCTGCATGCATTCCCAACAGAATGACAGCTGAGGGGATTCCTACAAACTTGGCCTGAGGGATCACCAGCAGTAACTCTTTTGCTGCCAGGTGCCTCTTCCTCCTCACAGTCACAGTAAGTGCATTCACAGAGCTAGAAGCTTGGTTGCTGGGAAGTTGTGCTAGTGATCTATACCTGTTGCACATTCTCAGCCTTCTCTTGTGTGTGTTAGAAGCTAACTGGGGGACTTGCTGTGTGTGAGTTTGTTCTCACTCTCACTCTCTCTCTCGTTCTCTCTCGTTACCATGTGCTTGTGTTGAATCTTAGGTTGTTGAGGGCAGGTATATGGAGGAAATTCCCTCTCTCCCCCTTCAGCTTATGTCTGTCTGCAATGAAACATGTAAAATATTTATAGCAAGAAAGCAACCTTTACATGATATGGATTCTGGATGCGGGATGTGCTGCTGTACAATGTGTCCATATTCTTGGATTTATTCAGGAAGGATGTTCACTGTGTTGATACAAACTAATGTAAAGTAATTATGAGTAAAAGTAATTAGGTGTCTATCTGTAATCTTTATTGTAATCTATATTGTAATATATATATATATATATTTTTTTTTTTAATGAAACTATGGTTAGCCATAGGTTCCAATAAGACCCAGAACACAGCCCACACACATGCAAGGCAACCACATAAGCCCCAAAATCTAACTAATACACTGCAGCATTTGGAAATGGCTCTTTACAGGAAGGGGGTAACAAGATAACACGAGTAACAATTTAGTAACAATGCAGAGCTAATGAAAAATAAAACAAATGACACATTTTTTAACTCTACCACCATAAAGAGCAAGACTGAATCCTGCCAGGGCTGAATGCTTCTACTTTGACAGCTACTTTGCTGTCATCAACAAATTTTAGTAGGATTGTGTCTGCTATAAGTCTTTGAACTATAAATTACAGTAGCCATACTCCATAAAGACACTATATGAAGTTCTAATCTGAGTAATATAACAAATAATTCTATATCTCACTACCTAATAGGGCTAAGAAAATCAGTTCAGACACAGAGCATAAGACACGGGAAACCCCAAGGTATGCCATAGGATGAGTATATTAAAAGAAACTGGCATTTCATGGAGCAGTCATACATTGTATTCTATGTAAATAACAGCAGAAAATGGCTTTGCACTGACACAGGACTCCAGTCTGCAACAAATGTGCTGACAAAATGGCAATGGAAATTTTGGTATGTTTGTGGGTATTTTCCATGAACCACATATTTGCCTTCTTGTTTTCCAGTTGTCACTACAGTACCTGAACTGACGTACACTATTCTAGTGAATGAATACTTGCCACAAAATTTTAAATTTGAAATGTTTAAGTATGTTAGCTTAAATAACTTGTTTTCTATTCTACGTTATTCTACATTATTGATGTACATTTTCAGAAATAACAGAATGTACATTACTCAGTAGACAATATTTTGGGACTTTTTTGGAGCCCTTCTAAATAGCTCCTGTGCCACTTAATACTCCCTGAATTCTTTGAAGGTCCTGTAGTTGCAGTGTGTTTTATTTTACTAAATCTAATTATATCAGATAAGATTGTACTGGGACAGCATGTGTCTGTGGCCTATTCTAAAGATGGTCATACAAGAGACTGTGGTTTGACCAATATGTCAAACTTCTGCCATGCATGCATTGAGCTAAACAGGGCTGATCTGAACATTTAGGCCATAGTTCATGCACAGGCCCATGAAGTGTAATTAGCCATGTATATATAAAGTTTTCTCTGTAGGGTCAATTTACTGTTAGCCATATGGAAAATGAATTGCAGAGGATACAGAAGAATGAGTACAATGAGAAAAGATACGCCTATGTAGTGGCGTAAAAGTATTTTTTTCGCCAGAAAATTCTCAAGGGGCAGGAAATATCCCATAATACTGTTTTTTTTTACCCATCATTCTTTGCTGACAGGAGACAGATCTGTAGCTATTGCTGACAGGATGTTTTGGCTTCTGCTTCTATCTGTTGCAACAGCAGCAGTTTCAGCTCAGAGTCGTATTATTGGCAGCGGGCATCGCAGTCCAAGGATTCGTCAGCCTCTACACTTTTTTGGTTTCATTGTAATTGGCTACATTAAACTGTGCATTTCTATGAAGCAAAGAGATTGACTGGTATCATTTCTTGTTCCTATGATTCTATTGGCAGAAGGGTTTATATGATGCAGACATGTTTGATTGGTGTTACTCTGGTGATGTTGTTGGATGGTATAATCATCAGTCAATAAAGTTTATGAGTTTTGAAGATGCATTTCTGGCCATAAATGTCACAGTAAAAATTGCCATAATAACCGCCATAAACCAAGACTATTTTATAGCATAAATATTCGCAAAAATGTAATTTTTCGCCAGAAAATTCGCAACTCGCTAAAATTACCGCTAACGTAAGCTGGTTCCTTAACGTAGTTACCGCAAGTGATCGCAATGACTTCTGAGCGCATCGCTGTTTAGTAAACTTAGTCGCTGCGAATATTCTGGCGTAAAAATATTCTCAGCGATAACATGCGGAAACTTAAAGTCAGATTTACCGCACTTTAGTAAACGGACCCCTAAGTGCTAACAGAGTAAATGAAACCTAAGTGCTAAAGGAGTAAAGTCTTGAAGATAGCATGCTTCTTGCTAAGTTTAAATATTGTATTTAAAAATAGTTATTGGTTTAAAAAATCTTTAGCTTGTATTCAAAGGATAGTTGCAAAGACATATGTAGGGGATTAGCTGTTTCTCTGTAAATTGTATACTCTGTATCGGTGATTTATTGGTCGAAGTTGTTTATGAAAAAGGGGGACCTTTTTGCTTTTTCTCCTGTAAAGTTAATACTGCATACAGTAAATATTATATGTCTGTTGATTATTTCTAGTATTGCTGTAGTATAATGTATAGCTATTGAATAAAACATTTGTGCTCATTAAATTAATTAGTGCAAAGCATAATACAATCTGTGTAAATTGTGATATTTATTATGTACAATGCACATATTCAAAGATTTGTAGCATAATTGCATTTGGCTATATCAGGCACTATAAACACCATAAAGCAAACAGACCCTGCAAGTTCTGGTGGGCCTATGTACTATAGGCCCAGTGGGACTTTGACTGATAAGCATCTGCAATATATGTTTATAAAAAATGTTTTGGGGCCCATTAACTACTCATTCCACAGCTATGTCAAGAATTGATCTTGCCTTTGCCTCCCCTGAAATGACCGCCAAAATTACTAGAGAAGAGTTTTTCCCTAGGGGTTCTGATCACGCACCATTACAGATCTCCTGGATATTGCATCCAAACCCTAAGCATAAAGTATGGAGACTTAGTCCGTACTGGATTAACCATCCAGAAATACAAAAAAACTCAATGAACTCACTCACAAGTTACTTCCAGGAGAATATTAACACAACCTCCTTGCCCCTGGTTTGGGATGCTATGAAAGCATATAAAAAAGGGGGATATATTTCCAGTATAGCCTTTACACGAAGGCAAGCTGCCCATACCCTAACTAGGGCAGAGGAGGAGCTATAAGAGGCAGAGGCGAGATATGTTCAAAATCCCACAGAACAGCTTTGGGACCAACATGTAGTGGCACAGAGGCAGTTTGATCAGGCACAATGGAAAAGCACCCACAAAAAACAGTTACATTACAAATCTGCCCTATATGAAAAGGGAGACAAGAATGGCAAGATGCTGGTGTTTCTGGCTAGAGAGAACCAAGCTAGAATAGCACTCCAACAAGATGATAACAATATTACCACTAACCCAACCAAAGTCTAGTAAACTATTATCAGGCTTTATATACCTCTAGACTAAAGAAAACTCCTACAGATATTAAAAACTACCTTCAGCAACTAGATCTTCCTAAACTCCCTTTAGAGTATAGAGTCTTCCTTTGATATGCCAATCCAGGAGCAGTAAGTCCTGGAGGCCATAGCTGCACTGCCCCCTTGCAAAACCACAGGCCGTGATGGACTGTCCAATAACTGGTACTCAACCTACTGTATGCCGGCACCTTAGCTCCACATCTCACAGAGGTGTTTAACCAATCGCTAACCTCAAGCTCACTTCCGCCCTCATTTGCAGAAGCCACAATAGTCTTAAGAGAAATAGGACAAGGGGATCTTACCCATTTTTAAATTATCGTCCCATATCGCTTATCAACTCTGATTCAAACATTTTAGCAAAGGTACTAGCAAGGCGTCTGAGTCTTGTGATTACATCCCTAGTTGCCCCGGACCAAGTGGGATTTATGTAACATAAAGCGGCCATATGAAATATTAGGAGGTTGTATACAAACATGATTGTAGCCCATGATAACCCTAGCACCAGAGTCATTACCTCTCTCGACAACAAGAAGGCATTCGACTTGGTAGAGTGGCCCTAATTATGGGAAACTCTGAAAATGTTCGCTTTTGAAAGAACTTTTTCACATGGATACAAGCGATATACAAAAATCCCAGGGCCAAAATTCTATCTAATCTTGAGCTGTCCATCCCCAATAGCTCTAACCAGAGGCACCAGGCAGGGTTGTCCCCTGTCACCAGGTCTATTTGCTCTGGCCATGGAACCTCTGGCATGCCTAATCCCGGCCAATGAAGAGATCCGGGGGTTTGAACTAGGCAGTTTTAGGGAAAAGATTTCCCTTTTTGCGGATGACACTCTATTTAAATGATCCTGGTCCATCACTTAGACTGGCCCTGCAGCTAATTGATAATCATACTCTTTACTCATCAATCAATTGGACTAAATCCTCATTGCTAGCACTAGACCCCAGGGCCGTTGAGGTAATAGACTCCTCCCTTCCGCTGGCTAGGGTCGACACTTTGATATATTTGGGGATAAATATGCATCCAAACGTGGAGAGGTTTAAGGAACTCAACATTGATCCGCTAATGGCATCACTCCAAAACACCATTGATAAATGGCTTAAGCTCCCACTGTCATTAATTGGTAGGATCCATCTGTTTAAAATTAAATTCCTCCCTAAGTTTTTATATTTATTTAGACAATAACCTGTATGGCTCCCAGACGCATTTTTTAAATTGCTCAGAGAACAACGAAATAAAACTGTACTGGTCCCCAGGGCCAACAAGAGTAAAATATAATGTCTTAATATCCTCACTGTCAGATGGTGGCTTGGCAGCCCCTGATATGCTGGAATACTTCCTAGCTGCCCAAGTAACACCCCTGAGGTGGTGGCAAAACTCAACACCGGAAGATCCGGTGACACTGCTAGAATCGCAAATAATAGGGTCACTGGAGGGATTACGCAATCTGATACATTGGAAGGCTTCATTCCCCACTAACCTTACGCCTATGATGAAAAATGTGTCCAAGGCATGGCAGCTCAGCTGCAAGAGGGTGGGGAACGGTACACAAGTTATATCACCCCATACTCCGCTATGGTATAACACAAATCTAGCACAGCTTCTTGCAGCTCCACAACACATTTATAGGTGATGTATATATGGACTATGTCTTCCTTTTCTTCCAGCAACTTAAGGACAAATTTGACCTGCCAAACAGGATGCTATTCCACTACCTACAGCTGCGACATGCCCTTACTCAACAATTTCACTCTAATACTCCCAGGAATGAGACCTCCCTACTAGAGGATCTATTGCGCAAAGAACACCTCACAAAACCACTATCTACCATTTATAATCTACTACGCACCAGCCACCAAACAGGAACTATTTTAGAAATGGGTTGTTAATATCCCGGATCTTACAATGGAACAATGGGAATCCATACTGGCAAAATCTCTCACCCCTTTAATAAGGTCCAGAGACAGACTCATTCAATACAAATACCTACACATGCCTACTATATGCCTCACATACTGCATAAAATAAACCCTGCATTCCCTGACAGGTGCAGGCTTCTCTGATGAAGTGCCAGAATGAGGCATGAAACACGTCAGGTGACTACACCGTCATAGAACAGGAAGTATGTTTCTTGTGTAGCCCTGTTCACTGTTTTGAAATGTAACCTGGAATAAAACTTGTTGATTTTAAGGAACTGCTGTTTGGATGCACTCCTTAAATTCTTTCGCTGTATGGACTACTGTATATCACTGTGCTTTGTATCTGTACCAAAGTAGGTGTAACTGGCTAAGTAATACTTTGCAGTGTCGGACTGGCCCGGCGGGGGGCCCTCGTGGGCCCCCGCCGGGCCAGACCCCCTCTACCAGTATAAAAAGTTTCCGGCGATTCGCATCGCCGCTTGCGCATGCGCACAGAGAAGCGCCGCTCGCGCATGGTGGCGTTCGAGCGACGCATACGCACAGTTCGGCACGTCGCAGTATGGGGCCGGGGGGCCCTGGACCAGCAGTCCCGGTGGGCACCGGGCCCCCCAGTCCGACCCTGATACTTTGTGCTTGAAGAGGTCTTCCATACATCTGGGTTTTCTCAGGACTGTTTTCTTTTGGGTGTAGGCCTTAAAAGTGGATATGGCCCTTTTCAAGTGCTAAAATCTGCATACCCTATGCTTGTATAGGTGAGAACACCTGTGCAGAAAGCTTATGTATGGGGGTTTAAATAAGCCCTAAAATGTTAAATAAATTCTGTTTGATTGAACTTTATAGAAACAAAGTTTTGCTTGTTTTTTTTTCAGCATATGCAGTATGTAGATTGGGTGTCTTTGGGATACTAGTGGGCACATTTTGGATGTTACCCAGGTAACAGTCAAGACTGAAAGCTGAAGCTCTTTATTTTGTTAAGAATGAGCTTTTTTTTCTATTCCAACATTTTTATTGGGTTTTCATAAACAGAACAGATTATGATTCACATATTAAGTGTGTCAAGATAAGCATATAAGAAGAATATACATTGCTGCATCCCATATCAAGGAATTGAACAAATAAGTACATCAACTTAAAATCAAAGATTCCAAAGGAAAATAGATAACATGGCATTCTTTGACAAATACCTCCCAATGGTGATCTGCACTGTAGTACTTATTTGTCACAAAATATATTTAAGTCTTGGCGTGAACCTCAATCTGATAAAGAAATGTAGCTTGCTTGAAGCAGTAGAACAATGCAAGGTTAGCCACTAGGGCTTACAGCTTCAAAGGAAATATATGGTAAAAATATAGGGTTGCCACCTTTATGTCTGGCTGAGACCGGGCGGGGGGTCCGTGACATCAGTGGGCGTGTCTGTGACGTCAGTGGGCGGACCCGTTGCATCAGTGGGCGGGGCTATGACACGGCAAACAGCGATTGGCTGATCACCGTGTTAATCAAGGGAATCCTGCCCGGTTTTCCTTATTTGGAAAACCGGGCAGGAAGTATAGACCCGGGCAGCGAAAAACTCAGGAAAAAAGGACGGCACTTCTGAAAGTTGGGATTTATTGGGGTTCCTGCAAGTAAACCTTAAACCTATGACTAAGGGATAACTCCCGAAACGCGTAAGGTTTACTTGCAGGAACCCCAATAAATCCCAACTTTCAGAAGTGCCGTCCTTTTTTCCTGAGTTTTTCGTTGAATTCACAGTGGGGACACTGTTGGACTGTGCACCTGAATCGAGGGGGGAACGGTGAGCAGTTCGGTCCTTATCTTTTTTTCCACTTATAGACCCGGGCAGCCCCTCAAAATACCAGGCTGTCCGGGTCAAAACCGGACAGGTGGCAACCCTATATAAATATGGTATCACAGGCTTTATTTTCTGCAAAACATTTGACAAAGAAAATCTCTCATTATTTTTACCTTTGCTATAATAAGCACAGCTATTTTTATATCATACTACAGTACCAGATTCCTAATGTACTATGTTGACAATTTGATGATTAATTGAAGTTATTTGATATGATTTTACAACTCTTTGGCTAAATTAAACAAACTGTATTGTTGTAATTGTGTGGTCAACATATTTAGTCTACATACCCTCAATAAGCTTATTATATATAATCTGTTTGGTTGTTTCTTTAATATAATAGAATCAAGTCACTGTTTAGACTAGAGTTTAAGTTTGCACTAATTTACAGTTTTTTACAGGGGTTTTCTATGGTATGGAATACAGTAATAACACACACACAGTATTGGTTAAACTGAATAACGGTTTATCTAAAATAAATGGCCGACTAGTACATGCAGCACTCCTAACCGGTTGCTAACTTGCTAGCGCAATCTGTCTAGTTAACTAACAAGGCAAAGTCCTTCAGGTGAGTCCAGCACATTCAGTCATACAGTGCAACTACCAGCCCCTTTGGATGCTCAGATAGGAATCTCCTGCTGATTGTTCCTCCAGTCTGGATTCCTTTCACACTCTCTGTCTTTCCAGGCAAAGTATGTGGCTTCCCTGTGTCAGCCCAATCCAAACGAATGCTTTTGCTGCAGCCTCTCAGCTCTCTGGGTCCACCAGCAGCTCTCTGGCCTCTTTCTCTGTCCACCATGCGGCTCTCTATGCCAGGCTTTCTTCTTTTGCCAGTCTCTGTGACTTCCTTTTCCTGCCAGCCACTCACTAGCTGCTGTGTCACTTCCTATTGCACTGAACAGCTGGTTGCTAGGTAATAGCTTACAGCACACAGACACAGGCTCTGTGCTTGATCTCTGCTTACAGGGATAAGTGCAAGTGTTTTGCACTAATTTCCTACATGACTATTTATAAATTTAAATAACTTAAATGCGAAAAAAAAAAAGTATCTTCAAACTTGCACTCTATAATTAAATATTAATTTATTTTAATTATCCTCACAGCCATCTGATTCAATGAGTTAGAACCACATAAATATATGCAAATTAATTATCTTTAATACAAAAAAATCACATTTAAATTAATAACACAATTCAACATTATTAATAAAGTGCATGAATTGGTATTGGGTTAGAAAACTGGAACTGTTGGTCAATTAGTATAAAAGTTCATGGTTAGTTGGTGGTCAATTAATATGGAAGTTCATGAATAGTTGGTAGTAAATTCATCTGTTATGAACCAGTTAGTTTGTAAACTAACCAAAACCAAGGAATCAAAATGTTTCTATTAACTGGTTCATAACAGATGAATTTACTACCAACTATTCATGAACTTCCATGAATACCAACTAATCAATGATTTGCATATATTTATGTGGTTCTAACTCATTGAATCAGGTGGCTGTGAGGATAATTAAAATAAATTAATATTTAATTATAGACTAATTGCCGAGTGCAAGTTTGGAGATACTTTTTTGCATTTAAGTTATTTAAATTAATTTTTTATCTCCTGCACCACCCAATTAATTGAGTAGAGTAAGTCTGTATAAAATATATTGGAGAGTGCTGTACCAACCATTATACTTTTTATTTATAAATTTGTTGCATGTTCCAAAAAGCTGGTTTACAAATGTACTTATACAGTATATTGCTATATAATTCTAGATTTAGTTATGTAAAATAATTTGCAAGAAAATAGGAAGTGAATCTAGATATACAAAACTCAAGGTAAGTTTTAATAACACAGTTATTAGCCATGGAAATACTT
This sequence comes from Xenopus laevis, assembly GCF_017654675.1. Lineage (NCBI taxonomy): Eukaryota > Metazoa > Chordata > Amphibia > Anura > Pipidae > Xenopus > Xenopus laevis. The sequence goes on along the minus strand of NC_054382.1, from coordinate 54,350,878 downwards.
TTGTTTTACTCTGCACAGAATGCTTTGAAAAGTTGTGGATATTTCTCTGTACATTACAAAAATCTGAACCCTGACTGGGGTCTAGTTTTTCCCCAAATTTGCTCTTCAGTGGTTGGTAGCAGGCCTGGACTGACAATCTGTCTGTTCGGGCATTTGCCCGAGAGGCTGCTCGGCCGATCCTGATCTCTACACCTTATTAGAAAGTGCCACTGCCTTTCAATGCATGAGGCGGGCTCTAGGACCGCTCCTGCATCCTCTCTCCCACTGTTGCTCTGCCCCTCCCACTCCTCTGTTCTGGTGCTGCCGTGCTCTATGCAGGCCCGCGCGCTATCAGGAGGGTACAGTCCCAGGCCCAGCAAGATTTAGATTTAAATGGGGGCCGTCTGTGCTGCTCTTTCAGGATTAGCTAGCCCCCCCCTTAAGATCGTGAACATCGCTGAAGACCGGATCTCTCTCTGCACTTCGTTTCTGTGAGTCTTTGTCACTCTCTGTCCCTGTCCCTCTCTGTCTCCTGTCTGTCACTCTCTCTCTGCACTCTGACTCTCTCTCTGTCACTCTCTCTGCACTCTGACTCTCTCTCTCTCTGTCACTCTGTCTCTCTCTGTCTCTCTCTGTCCCTCTCTCTTCCCCTCTCTCTGTCACTCTGTCCCTCTCTCTTCCCCTCTCTCTGTCACTCTGTCCCTCTCTCTTCCCCTCTCTCTGTCACTCTGTCTCTCTCTGTCACTCTTTCCCTCTCTCTTCCCCTCTCCCTGTCACTCTGTCTCTCTCTGTCCCTCTCTCTTCCCCTCTCTCTGTCACTCTGTCTCTCTCTGTCACTCTGTCACTCTCTCTTCCCCTCTCTCTGTCACTCTGTCTCTCTCTGTCCCTCTCTCTTCCCCTCTCTCTGTCACTCTGTCTCTCTCTGTCACTCTGTCACTCTCTCTTCCCCTCTGTCACTCTGTCCCTCTCTCTTCCCCTCTCTCTGTCACTCTGTCCCTCTCTCTTCCCCTCTCTCTGTCACTCTGTCCCTCTCTCTTCCCCTCTCTCTGTCTCTCTCTGTCACTCTGTCCCTCTCTCTTCCCCTCTCTCTCTGTCACTCTGTCACTCTGTCCCTCTCTCTTCCCCTCTCTGTCACTCTGTCCCTCTCTCTTCCCCTCTCTCTGTCACCCTGTCTCTCTCTGTCACTCTGTACCTCTATCTTACCCTCTCCCTGTCACTCTGTCTCTCTCTGTCACTCTGTCCCTCTCTCTGTCACTCTGTCTCTCTCTCTCACTCTGTCTCTCTCTGTCACTCTGTACCTCTATCTTACCCTCTCCCTGTCACTCTGTCTCTCTCTGTCACTCTGTCCCTCTCTGTCACTCTGTCCCTCTCTCTTCCCCTCTCTCTGTCACTCTCTCTCTCTCGGTCACTCTGTCCCTCTCTCTTCCCCTCTCCCTGTCACTCTGTCTCTCTCTGTCACTGTCCCTCTCTCTTCCCCTCTCTCTGCATTCTCTGTCATTCTGTCCCTCTGTCCCTCTCTCTGTTTCTCTCTGCACTGTCACTTGATAAAGGGCCTTGCCCGAAACATGTAGTGTGCTGTTCACTACCCCAATAAAGATACACTTGCAGACTCAGCTTGCTGCCGTGGACTTCCTGCAATTACCTCCTTTCTATCACATTGATCTATTAGGGTATCACCACAGGATACCCTGCAGGAGTACCACCAACACATCATACAACTTGCCAGAGTTCAGCCCTGCTACTTTTTGGATTTCTCTCTGCACTCTCAGTCACTCTGTCCCTAGGAACCAGACGGCTTTAATTACAAATTGGAGAGCTGCTGAATAAAAAGCTAAATAAGTCAAAAACCACAATTAATAAAAAATGAAAACCAATTGCAAATGGTCTCAGAATGTCCCTCTCTACATCATACTAAAAATTAAATTGAAGGTGAACAAACCCTAAGGCAGCTCTTTATGCGCATACATTTTTTCAGTTTTACCCCAATATATGAGTGGATGTGTACAAGTCAGACCATTGCATCTTTACATGTGGGCTGCTTTGATTTTTTTTGTCCGGGCTGCTTTTTACCCCCAGTCCGGCCCTGGTTGGTAGTGTCAAGATCTAGATGCAGTTAGAACTTTAGAGGTGAGCTGTCTCTAATTTAAGTAGGGCCCATTTACCTTTTAATTGAGTGTGTCCTACTTCAGAGGGGATATCAAAAAGTTAGGTTGATGTGTAATTGTGACAGAAGTGGTGGTGAAGTGTAATGTTTTTGTCTTTACCTGTCTGTATTCAAGAACTCTTGCATGAAATGGACTGATATGGTTTATAATGTTGTCTGTGTTTTGTTTATTCCATGTTAAAGATGATTTGTACTACCCTGTGATTATATTGGTTTTTGCCAAAAAATAATTGTGTTAAATGCAGGAAAATGTAAATGCAGGGAAATGCATTATACATTGTATATTGGTGAAACCTCAAAAAAGTGGGTTAAATGGGGCAAAACTTAAAATCAAGGTATGTAAAATTGAGGTTTCAATGTATATCATTTTTATGATATACTGTACATTGGCGACTACTTTTGAAGTTCAAGACATATGGCAGCTCCCACTAATCTTACTAAATTAAAATGTGCAGATAATGTGTTAATGATTAATAGAAACAAATATGTTCTTCTAATAAATGTAGTTGTATAACATGCACTGTGTTGAGCAAAAACTGTAATTAGCTTTCTGGGCCAGTCAGAGTTGCTTCTTTCTTGGGCTCATTTATATGAGCATTGACTGGCAGAATGGAAATACACGCTGTAAACATTTGAAAACAAACATTACATTATTTTGTTGTCTTGTGTTGCTACACAAGGCAACAAAATAATGTATTCTTTGTTTTCATGGAATAAATACTTGCCTGTTCATGTTTATCTGCGTTTGCTACTATTATTACCCATAGCTCCAAATACTAAAGAATATTAAACATGGTTTTTATGTGTTTTCTATTGTGTTTTATATAAACACTTTGTGACCAGTAACACTGGATAGCATTAGTTTAATTTCAAAGTGAGTCCCAGGTTCAGTCAATTTATAGACCAGGCCCCCATAACTCATACCAAGGAAAACATGGGTTTAAAGGAAAACTATACCCCCCAAAATGAACACTTAAGCAACAGATAGTTCATATCATATTATGTGGCATATTAAAGAATCTCACCAAACTGGAATATATATTTAAGTAAATATTGCCCTTTTACATCTCTTGCCTTGAGCCACCATTTCGTGATGGTCTGTGTGCTGCCTCAGAGATCACCTGACCAGAAATACTTCAACTCTAAGGGGCCGATTCACTAACTTCGAGTGAAGGATTCGAATGAAAAAAACTTCGAATTTCAAAGTATTTTTTGGGTACTTCGACCATCGAATTGGTTAAATTCGTTCGAATTCGATCGAAATCGAACGATTCGAACGATTCGAAGTAAAAATCGTTCGACTATTCGACCATTCGATAGTCGAAGTACTTTCCTTTTAAAAAAAACTTCGACCCCCTACTTCGGCAGATAAAACCTACCGAAGTCAATGTTAGCCTATGGGGAAGGTCCCCATAGGCTTGCTAAACTTTTTTTGATCGAAGGATATTCATTCGATCGTTGGATTAAAATCCTTCGAATCGTTCGATTCGAAGGATTTAATCGTTCGATCGAACGAAAAATCCTTCGATCGTTCGATCGAACGTTTAGCGCTAAATCCTTCGACTTCGATATTCGAAGTCGAAGGATTTCAATTCGAGGGTCGAATTTCGAAGTATTTTTAACTTCGAAATTCGACCCTTAGTGAATCTGCCCCTAACTGTAACAGGAAGTAGTGTGGAAGCAAAAGACACAACTCTGTCTGTTAATTGGCTCATGTGACCTAACATATATGGTTTGTTGGTTTGTTTGTGAGTACAGTGAATCCTACGATCCCAGGGGGCGGCCCTTATTTTTTAAAATGGCAATTTTCTATTTATGATTACCCAATGGCACATACTACTAGAAAGGTGTATTATTATGAAAATGGTTAATTTACATGAAGCAGGGTTTTACATATGAGCTCTTTTATGCAATATCTTTTTATCGAGACCTACATTGTTTGGGGGGTATAGTTTTCCTTTAACACTCACCTCATTGGAGCATTAGCTTTGTAAATATGCAGTAGTAGTAGTAAGTATATATACACACAACCCCAAATTTTACTGAGTTGCCGTCAGGTGGTCCTCCCCCCCCCCCTCAATGTTTAGGCTTTTTTTCACAAAATAGGGAATTTTTAATAAAAAAGCACAAACATTTTAATATCTACTCAGCTAGTCACCTTTGTGACTCATTGGGACTCATAGGTGGAGTTTACATTTGGATATTTGCTCTGTTTTATTAGTTATTACCTGTGTGATTAAGCACACAGGTTTCACAGAGTGAAGATTTGATTATATTGCATTTTTGTAATTCCAAAGAGGAGATGTATGGGCTAGTGCTTGGCTTATTGTTAATATACATCTAAGAGGTTCAGCTGAACAGCATCTGCCATAAACAAGAGTGGTACACATTCAGTGTTGGACTGGGACACCAAGGGCCCACCAGAAACCTTACATTAGGAGCCCACCAAAAACACGTAGATCTGAGTATTATTTTTCTTCCTCTTCTCACTCAACCTCTATTCTCCTATTCTCTTTTCTTTACATACTTGAATCTATTTTTACATCTATTTAGCCTCTTTATTCTCATAGAAATAGGGAATGGCCATGAAATAAGCCTAGTTTAGAAGCAGAAGGGCCCACTGACACCTTGGCCCACCGGGAGTTTTCCTGGTATCCCAGTGGGCAGTCCAACACTCAGGCCCGGATTTGTGGCAAGGCCACAAAGGCCCGGGCCTAGGGCTGCAAAATTGTAGGGGCGGCATGCCGCCCAGCCGCATCCTAAGGGACACTGGTTGCTCCGGTGCTTGAGAGCAATGTAGCATGGCATAGGGATTTTGCAGCCACAGGAGGGGGTGCGCGTGCACAAAGCATCCGCCGCTGGGACCATGCGGGCTTGGGGCACCACTTCTTCAAATCCAGCCCTGCCAACACTGTACACATTTCTTACAAAGGAATGGAGTAAAAAAGGAGAACTAAAACTTAACTAAAGAAGTAGGCTAGAAATGTTGCACATTATGTTTCTTCTGAAGGGAAGATCTGTTTCTCCAAAGATGCCCCAGTAGCTCCCCATCCTCTTTTCTGCTTATTCACTGCACATGCTCTGTGCTGCTGTCACTTGCTGAGCTTAGGGACCACCTCACAATATACTGTACATACAGAATATAAATATCACAATATAAAACTGATAATTAACACGTGACATTACAGAAGCCAAAGTTTAATAATTAGCTCTGTGTCATAAGTTTATGTTACAGACAAACCTCATTTTCTGCTTGATAAATCGTGGCGATCCCTAAGCTTTTGCTTCTCAACAGCTACTCAGAGTCCACTGAGCATGTTAGTGTTGCAGACACTTCCCAAGATGGTGAGCCCCTGTGACAAGTTTTAAGTCCCGGATCATTGCTGCTATTGAGAGGCTGAGACTATAGGCTGGTGCAATAAATTCAGTATGTAAAATATGGCATTTTTAACCATATTAATTTTTAGGGTTTAGTTCACCTTTAAAGGTGTCCACCACCCAAAAATTGTGGTTGCACAGTGAAAGAGAATGCAATTCTTCGTAAGTTTCCAACATGCATTCATTGCAAATGTCAGATGGTTTTAAGATTATTTGTAAATGTAATTGCTATCATAAACAGCATCTGTCTGTTTGTTTACATTCTCTGCCCTCCTGGCTCCTGAAACAGTGTTGGAATGCAGCTGATTGATAGACTTTACAAGAAAACTAATACTAATAACTAATAAAACGACTACATAGTAAGCATCAGGCCCAGAGAACAGAAACAGATGAACAAACACTGCTTTAAATTGCAATTCCATTTACAAACAACTTTAGAACCACTGACAATTGTTTTTTTTATTATGGGAAAAAGTTGTGGGAGTTTTGACTACCAATGTTCTTCTTTTACCAGATTTGCATTCAATACAGGTATGGGACCTGTTATGCAGTATGCTTGGGACTTGGGGTTTGCCAGATAAGGGGTATTTACGTAATTTGGATCCCCATACCTTAATTCTACTAAAAAAGCATGTAAACATTAATTTAACCCAATAGGATTGTTTTGCCTCCAATAAGGATTATATCTTAGTTAGGATCATGCACACGTTTCTGTTTTACAGAAAAAAAAATCAATAATAAGAATTAATTATATCTTAGGATCATGCACAAGTTTCTGTTTTATTATTACAAAGAAAAAGAAAATCAATATTGCAATTTTGAATTATTTGATTAGATAAATAGAGTCTATGGGATATGGCCGTGCGCAATTCAGTGTTTTCTGGATAACGGGTTCCGGGATAATGGATCCTATACCTGTACACTGTGCCTCACCATCTCGCTGGTTAAGCATGCACTTTATTATCCAGCAAACACCTGTTACTCTGTAAACTCCATTCTATACAGTAGCTCCTAACCAGCAACCTTAGACCAGGGGCCCACCAAAAAACTTTAGACTAGGGGTCCACTCTCAGTACTATTTTCTTCCTCTCCTCACCTCTCCTCTATTCAACCACTGACACCTGGGCCCACCGGAAGTTTTCCTTGTATCCCTGTGGGCCACTCCGACACTGCTCCTAATTCTATTCTTTGTCAAGTAAAAGTACTAGCATTGACTGCCAGGGTGACCTCAACCACTTTTATTACATTTATTGATAGACAGTGTAACAGTTCACTTGTTCGATTAAATTATTCCTTACATTAAAGAAGAAGGAAAGGCTAAAATTAAGTACACTTTATCAGAAAGGTCTATATAAATACACCAGTAAACTCTCAAAGTAATGCTTCCTCTGTCAAAAGGAACACCACATTTCTTTCCTTCTATTGTGTACACATGGGTTTCGGTATCAGACTTCCTGTATTCAGCTTAAACCTCCAGGGCTAGGGCTTGAGCATGCTCAGCTTGCTCCTCTCTCCCTCTCCCCCTCCCTTTTCATCCTCCCTGCTGTAATTTAAGACAAAAGCTAAGAGTGAGTGAGCAGGGAGAGACCCAGGTAGGAAGTGATGTCACTGCGAGGTAATATGGCAGCTGCTATCTTAAACAAACAGGGAGAGCTTCTAGAGCTTTTTACTCAGGTATGGAAAAGCATTCTGCAAAATAAATATAGTGTTACAGTTTGCATTATTGTGGCTAATCTATTGGCAATAAACTGCCTTGGTAGCTTTCCTTCTCCTTTAATCCCCTTACAAATATATCAATGCAAAACAATTAATTTGTATGGAAACAGTGTCAAAAACAAAGAAATAATTAACTCTATAAACATACCATAGATTCCTAATGAAATGTGCTTTAAATAAAAAGCATCTAAAATAAACACAAAATCACAGTGAGGCCTAGTTAGTTACTATGTCATGTAACAATGCTCGCAGGAAAGAACACTTAATTTAAATAGAGGCAAACCCATGCCCTGTGCACAGACAAACACTGTGCCTGAGCTGTTGTAATATGGCTACAAGATATTCACATATGCCTTTTGTTCAGTGAGTCTGCTGTACATTTAACAGTTTCTGTAGGTATGACACTTAGGGGGTTATTTACGAAATTCCGAAAGCTAAAAACTCAAAAAATTCTAGTTTTTTTTACTATAAAATCCGTGGATTTTTTTTTTCCAGATTTATGATACCCCGAGGATACAAAAAGTCAGAATCCAAAAATGCTCTATCTTCAACTTGTCTAATTAGTAATTTGAAGACATTATGGTCTGTGCTTGGTTTCGTACGATAATACGAATATGTTGGACTTTTCTGATAATTTCACAAAAAATTATGACGTTTTGGCCATCAAATTTTTCCATCAAAATGGAAAAGTTGTGTTTTTTCCTGATCCTATTTTTTTTATGGTTGTTTAATGATAAATAAGGGTAAATCGTGAATTCTAGTTTGGTCTGACTTTTTTATTTAAAACATTCTCCAAAAATCATAACACAGCTTTATAAGCAGTATAAGATGTGAATAATTGTGTTAAAGTGACAGTATTTTCTGTATTTCAAGGTTATTACTATCTTTCCAATTTTTTTTCAGTGCATTAGACAATAGTGAATTTCCTACCGCTTCTAAATACAGAGTGAATGGAAAACATTCTTATTGGTTATTCACATCATACCTGCCACAACTCAGCTTACAAACATTAGTGCCAATTTTATTGGCAGTTAGAGAGCCACTAAATAAGTTTTCTATCTGTGGAGCTACTATTTGCAGCTGAACTCAGGACCGCTGTTATGCATTTGGGCTATATTTATGCAGCCCACTGGCAGCAAGTATCATGTGAAGAGCAGTGGTGTACATACAACCAATGCAATCCCACTTAAAAAATCTTAAGGGGGGCCTGGTGCGCACCCTCATCCAAACACACATACCTACTGCCTGTTGCTCACTTACTTACATCTGCCAGGGGGTATAATTTAGTTTACATGGAAGGGGGACTATCATACAGCAGACCCTGCATCCCAGGGTGGTTAAGCCACTGGTGAATATGGTTTCTTTTTCTATGAGAAAATATTGCTGGCAACATAGAGGTACTGGCAACTAGGGGAAGGCCAGAGAAGCATGTGCCTAGGGTGCAATAGTGGGGGGGGGAGTACAGGGCATGTACGTCTTCTGTTACCTATATTCAACCCACCACATTGTCAATGAACTTTGTATATTTGCATGTGCTCTTTCTCGTTTGTGCACAAGAGGAGGTACAAAAGGGGGTAGGCTGGCTTGGCAAATCTGAAAAAAACGTTGCCCTAACCCCCATAGTAATTATGGACTTTGGACCCTAGTTGACAGTTTGGCATAGGCCGCCCCATTACCAGCCACATTGCCCATTAATTTATTTTACACTCTCTAGTCACCATTTTTGGGTTGTAGGTCTTATATATACACTATCACCTTACAAAAAAGTGCCCACCACCGGTCACTTTTGGCTTTGGGTGGCAGAGCTGAGGGTTTTTTTTGTGGTTATTGCATAGACTTTCCAGTGCATGCACAGATCAGTGATTGAAAGTGGCCAGGCTGAGATCTGGTACCTAAGTCAGCAGAGGACATAAATGCAGGCCTGTCTTTCTTACTTTTTTTTTTCTGTGTTGAATTATTTAGGACCATTGGTCACCCTTAGGGGGTTATTTATTAAAGTCTGAAAAATCCAAGTTTTTGCTATAAAATCTGAATTTTTAGTGGAAATGTTTTCGTGATTTATCCTTGAGGCTGCTAAAATTCAGAATCCAAAAATACTAAGCTGTTGGGTCCTGTAGAAGTCAATGGCAAAGGTCCCATTTCATGGTTTGTGCTGAGTTTCAGTGAAATTGTAAAAAATCTGGGGGGTTTAGAGCAAGTTCACAAAAAAATTACAGCTTTTCAGGCATAAAACCAGAAAAATTCAGTTTTTTTTTCAATGATAAACAAGGCCAAATTGTGGATTCTAGTTTGGTCAAACTTTTTTTACTTCAAATATTGGAAAAAATCGGATTTTAATAAAAAACCCCCTTAGACCCTAGGCATCAGTTATGGTCAAAACATCTGTAGCTATGCTTCTGATACCACCACAAATGCAATTGGACGAGATGAGAAAAACAATACATGTGTGGGTATTTTAACTTAATACATAGTTACTGCACATACTGTATGTCATTGGTACAATATCTGTATAATTATACAATTTTAATACAAGATTGTGAGGTGAGGAATTGCATGAGCATACGGTTGTGTCTGTCGTCTGTTGTAGCTAGACACAAGCATCTTTCACAGTAGCTCAGTATGACTGCTCCTTTGAGTGTTGCATTTCATCTGCCAGGGACCCGCAGCTTCTAGGGCAGTGGTTGTGCTCCAGGGCTGCATTTTAAATGTTTGAAACATTTTAGGAGCATTAAAGAAGTTGATATAATGTGAATCAGGATGAAAGAGCTAAAAAGTGTAAAATGCTTGATGTAATTACCAGTACTGGTCATACATTAACTCTCTTAGAAACTTTCAAGACATGGGGTACAGGAAAAGAAGGGAAAAAAACAGGCAAATACATTGACCAGATAGGGGAACAACTAGAGCCAACTGAGTAACCTGAAGCACTGAAGTACACAGGTTCAGAAAGCTATCTTAGGTTTAGCTAGAATAGAATAGTGTAATAGGTCACAGTGTGTAAGATCAAAGAGACTGACCTGTGGAATTGAGAAACTGTGTTGACTTTGGGTAAATAACAATTTGAGTAAGTATACCTACAAGCATTCACTTGGAAGAGTTATTATGGATCACTGTTGCTGAGCTTGTCATCTAATTCCTTGAAAACAAGACATTCATGCCTGACAATCTTTCCATATTAAAATAAGGGATATTAGTGGCAACAGTCTTAATCTGTGTAGACCACATCAAAATCCAAAAGTAGCTCCACCTAATTGCCTATAAACATTGGCCTTATGTAGAGCTATGTTTTGTCCAGTTGCAACACAATAAACTTGCAATACATGCAGCTGCTGTCCCAGCCACAACAGTTAAATGGGTTGGTTTCTACAGCCTCAAGGGATTTTGCAGTTGTGCTTGTCATGTTTAGTAATGGCTAAACATTATTTAATTTTCTATTAGCTTAGAAAAAATAGCGTTAATTAAGATGGAGACTTTTGAGTCTTGCATATATTTCTACTTTCTATTCACCCTCTGTGTCCATCTTTCTAGTTTACAAATGATGGTTTGTCTGTATGGAAACACTTGGTCTGACTGAAGAGAATTCAAAGAAATGTTAATTTTACGGGGCAGATTTACTTATCTTACATTTTTATTTATTTAAATTTGTTTGGTTAAAACTCACAAATTCAAATTTAAAACCACAAACTTTGAATTCAAATTTGAATGTGAGATACAGTATATCGACCCTGGAAACAGTTCTTATTCGACTATTCTCCACCTAAAACCTGCCAAGTCCATGTAGAAGTCAATGGCAGAGGTCCCTTGAACTATTTGAAGATGTTAAAGTGATGAGACAAATTTTCGATTTGAAAATGACTCCCCATAGACTCCAATGGTAGAGTAAAACTTGGTTCTCATGCCATTCAAGTTTTCAGGTCGAGACTATTCAATTGAATTTTAGAAATTTGAATTTTTTTCATAAATAACATACCATTCAAATTGTGAATAAAATAAAAAAATTTAGAATTTAAAAAAAATCACATTATTCTAAAATTTGACTTTTGAAAAATAACCCCCATAGTGTATTTCTCCTTTAATGTGTAAGAGCATAAAGTGACCTTTAGAAATAGTGAAGAAATTCTATATATTAACTAGAATAATAGGAACCTTTGTTTTATTTTAGCAATCAGAGGAAGAAGCAGATTTTGTCATCTTTCTTTTGCAATAGGAAAAACATTTTACGATTGTTTGTTTTTATAGTGTTGGAGCAAGATTCCTCCAACGGCTTCTCTCATGGAGTTATAAAACGCCTTTATAGGTTTGCGCGGCATAGGACAGAAACAGAACAATTGATAAAATCAGTAGGAAAAAAGTCAAATGTATCATACGGATCATTCATAATGTGTATGAAACAAACATTGTACAAGCTAGAATTGTACTAATAGCAGTTTCTCTCTTTCAGTATGGTTTTCTTTCAATGTATTTTATTGTTACCGATCTTTGAATCTCTAACTTCACCCTCTTAGCAGCCATAATATACAGCTAATAATCCGCTGTTTGATGCTGCAGTATGGATTTATTATTTGGGAAAAAGGATATCGGCATACGAGGCATTAGCGTTGCGTTTGCTCATTTATTGTGCGGAAATGCAACCTTTCGGGGACACACCCCTTTGTCAAGCATGCTTGCAGGGTGCTCCCTGCAACGCTAATGCCTTGTGTGTCGATATCCTTTTTCCCAGACCAATTGTGAGGTTGCTGATCCTCTAATATTGTGCAACGGACTGATCTCTCTAAGGGTGTATGATTGTTCTAAATTGCTTATGTGGATTTATTATTTGACTGATGAGCACTAGCTTCTCTAGTTATAATAATAAGGAAAATGGTTTGTACCTGAAATACTTTCAGGTACAGTATATGATTTAGTTTTTATACTACTTGATGTAATGAATCATGGAGATTGCTATGTTGTATAACTTTTTTAATTTTTCAAATGTTGGGAGATATGAAATGTCCATTCTAGTATCAGAATATTTAGTGCATCTCCACCATATAAACATAAGCACTCTCTCGACTCTATTTGCCTTTTTAGTGTTTTGTGATACTACAACTCATTTGTAGAATAACAAAGAAAAATAATATACAATATATCTGTTTATTTTATATATAGTGGCATAGGGTCTATGCTACATTTTAGTTTTAATCTTGTTACTAGGGTCTTACAAAGAACCATGGGTTAATCATGCTACAAATGGCTCATTTAAATTTGCGAAACTCCAGCGAAAATTTGCTCACTTGAAAACTGTCGCGCGTCAACACTATTCTGATGCCCATTGACTTTAACGCCAGCTTCGAAACTGACGTGGGCGTCAATTTTTTGAGGTTCGTGAATTGTTCACGGGAGAAATTCGCCCATCACTAGTGGGGGGGGGGCATCTATAATGTTTTACAGTAGGTTTAATCCTGTTGCAACTGGCCAGTGATAAATAAACATGTTGGACCCTGGGTTGTTACAAATACAGCAACCCTTGTCTTCACCCAGTCAAAGTTGAATCCTAGTCTAGTGATTATACTTTTGGTACTGTATTTAACCATGACTGCCTAGAAATGGTATTGACAGTCTGGTTAAAGCAGACCTGTCATTCAGAAATAAAAACTGTATAAAAAAGTATAAAAAAAAAAACTGTATCACTTGGACACTCTAAACTTTGCCTTTGAGACAGGGTGTCAGAAATTTTTATAATGAATTATCCAGATAATTTGTGATTGATTGGAAGGGATTCCTGAAATCATATTAGACGTTGTCAATAGATAGGCTGGTTTCTGGAACTGACAATAATGTTCAAGACAATATCTGGTGTATGATTAGAAGAGAATCCTGGATGTTGTAGTTCCATGGTCTGTGTGTTGGTGGTGGCATTTCACCCATACCTCCCCCAATCTGTGTTGTGTAGGTTGATTTAGCACATGGCATCCCTGTCTGATGGTTACTGCTTATGATTGGAACACTATGCTCAGATACATGTATTGAATGGGAAGGTGAAACTTTGAGGGTCTTTCTTTTTCTGGTTTGATATATACATTTTCTGACTATGCACACCATTTATCTCATACTACTGGATGGTGATTTTTCTTTAACTCTAATATGAACTTGTTTAGTCTCTTTGCTGCTGTAACCAAACCACGAAACACAGCACCAGAACATTTTACCTCTCCTACCAAGCTTTGTAGTTGGCATTGCTCATTCAGCCAGCTATCATCAAAAGAGGGTGTGGGACAACCCAACCTTTGCTGAGTGCAAATATGTGGAAGTGATGGAGTTCCTTTTCAAAAGTACCTGGATCACTGTGCTATTTTATCACAAAGTTATGATATACATAGCTACCTGCCACTTTTATCACAGTGTTATTTTATAATTTTGTTATGCTTTACATAGTCACCTGATGCATTACATGGCTCTCTTGCCAAAGAGACATATGAAACGCATCAGATGACTGTCTGTATTATAACAATATAATAAATTAACACAGATAAAGGTGGCAGGTAACTGTGTAAACCGTAACATTGTGATACTGTGTGGTGTCTGATCCATGACTTTTTGTAGTATTTCTAATAAAGTTACTTTTTTAAATGCTGCTTTTTCTGGATGAACATATTCTTCCCAATATGGCCAATTGGCCCTTGGTCTAATGACTAGGATCATAGGGGATCATTTATCAAAACTGAGCAAATTTGTACCTGGGTAGGAACCCATAGCAGCCAATCTGTGGTTAGCTTTTTTCAGCCATTGTTAGTAGAACAATAAATTAAAGATGTGATTGGCTGCCTTCGGCTTACTGGGCAGATGCACATTTGCTTAGTGTTTATAAATGACCCCCCACTGTATTTTGGCTATTCACAGTGTCAGACTGGGATGCCAGGGGCCAACCAGACTATGGACTGCCACTTTGCAATTTATTATTCCTCCTCGCCTCACTCAACCTCTTTATTCTCCTATCGGGGAATGTAATAAAAGTCGGTAACTGAAAAAATATTTGCGATGCGGAAAGTTATGCGGAAACTGTTTAGCGACCACTTCCGAAAGGAGAAGAAGGTTTGTGAAATATATAGTCAGTGCGCAGTGAATAATAATATAATAATATATATATAATTATTATTATTTATAATAATAATAATAAAACTTCTTACTGAAAAAGTTATGTTCGCTCCAAAAGATTATGACACCCATAAGCACATCTTAATAGTGGGCAATGCATAATTAAAATTCGCAATGTGCAATTAAAATTCACAATGCAATAACAGTTTATGGAAGAGTATTACATTGCAAAATACTATTTTTTATTCTTATTTGTGCAAATTGTTTTGCTCTTTGCAACTTTTATTACATTCCCCCACTAGTCTTTTATCTCTACATACTACAGTATATCCTTCCATTAATAAGCCTCTCTTTTCCCATAAAGAAATAGGGAATGGCCATGAAATAGGTCAAATGGTTGGAAGCAAGAGGGTCCACTGACACCTGGGTCCACCGGGAGTTTTCCTGGTATCCCAGTGGGCCAGTCCATGAGTGTGGCAAAATTGCATTAGTATGCAGACAATCTACCCGGAGGGTGCATTTTTAACTTGTGTGTTATGAGCTTTTGTGCAATAATGGATTATCAACAAACTCTTTAAAAACGGAGATTAATTGTAGAGATGAAACTGTTTGGTTGACAACATATTGTAAAAGGGAAGGAATTCTGGGCACGGCAATTATTTAATGTTTTACAGCCAATATTTATATTGCTAGTTTCATTTCCAATAGTTTGAAGCTTTATCTATTGTTTTACTATATGTTGTATTTAGTGCAAAAACAGCTTCCAAGTGCCTGACAATAGAGCCAAATTAAAGATGCGCAGGCAGCTTGTGTCAGTTCAAACAATGCCAAGAACTCAGTTAGGAAGAACTTTAAGTCATGAACATGTTACAATTAGAAAATCCATTACATATTGTTAATATGCCTGAAATGCATTATTTTGTTACTCCAGGTATGGGACCTGTTATCCAGAATGCTCGGGACCTGGGTTTTTCAGATAACAAATCTTTCTGTAATTCGTATCTGCACACCTAGGGGCCCATTTACTTAGTTCGAGTGAAGGAATAGAATAAAAAAAACTTCGAATTTCGAATGTTTTTTTTGGCTACTTCGACCTTCGACTACGAGTTGGACTTCGAATGGACAGTTTTCATTGTAACCCCTCCTCTTCGTAGATGCAAGTAGCTGGAGTTTTGGAAAAAATTCTGCATTGTTACTTGAATATATTGCATCTACATTTAAAAATGCACTTTGTACACCGCAATTGTGGGTCATAAATTAGCCTTTACATATTTAAAAACTAATGTTTAGTTGTAATGTTATACCTAATCTAATCAATTACAAATACACTTCCTATGTATATTTAAAGGTATGCAAATAGAAAAAGATTTTCCATGTTCGGCTTTAATCTAATTATGATTAGAGTGTTGATTTATACTGGACCTACACACAGACAGAGTAGTGTGCCTGGTCTCTTTTTGCCAGATGAGTATTTGCTAATGATGCGTATCCCTTCAGTCAGTTTAACAATGTTAATGCCTTTAAGAGTGGCTTGGATGATTTCTTGGACACACATAATATCAAAGGCTGTTGTGATACTAAACTCTGAAGTTAGTATAGATATGGGCATATATAATTAATGTGAAAGTATGGAGGGGTGTGTGTATGGATGCTGGGTTTTAATTTGGAGGGGTTAAACTTGATGGACTTTGTCTTTTTGCAACCCGATTTAACTATGTAACTATATATGTAATGGTAGCGGTCACAAATATATAGGTCATTCCATAAGAGGTGGGAGGAAAGTAAATGCCCCTCCATATCCATTCTTTTTCCAGACTTTTTTATTTAATTTGAGGTGCAGACTGCGGCTAGACTGCATCTTGCTGAATGAACTCCCTTCGGATTCTGCACTTACTGTAGCACTTTACTGTAGCGTAAATTTGAAAAAATTGTTTGTAATGTGTATACTGCAGTAATCCATAGAATTTCCTTGACTTTTTTCCTTTGAAGGGCTGGTCTCATCAATGAGAGACTACGCTCTGGGTGTTCCTGTTTTGAGCACATAGGGAAATATTTTAAGGAAGAAAGATGGAGGTTTTGATGGGCAGCATTTCAGAGCGGAATTTTCTAAAGTAAGACTGCATGCCGGGCCGCTCCTGCCATAAGGCAAGGACCTTGCCTCAGGAAGCAGTGAGCGCCGTTTCCATGTTTTGAGCACATGGGGGAAATGACTTAGGGAAAAAAGAAGGAGGCTGTGATTGGCAGCATGGCACTTGTATGTTATAAAATCATATTGCAACTTACACTAGAGATACATTGTTCTTAACAAACTGATTTATGAAACAATACCTGATTAATATGGCATACTGTTATGAAAATATAGCAGAAAAGTTTTATTTGTACTTTCAAACAAATTAGAAATGGTCTTAAATGGAAGCAGATCACAACTTTTATGATTTGGGATGTCTTGAAAAATATGGTTGGGGAGTCTAGAAAATATCTGTCTTGAGCAAATTATTTCCACCAGTTTAAAATGCAGACGGAGGCTGTTGTAAGCAATTACCTGAGATTGATGCATGTTATGTGATTTACATGCAGCGATAAAGCGCCTGCTTAATAAGGTTTCAAATGTTCATCGCCAACTTGGAATGCATGTTGAACTTAAATACCCACCAGAGTATAAAATAGATCATTCTTTTGCAGGAACAAACTGGTCAATATAATAGTTTAGTGCACTAAGTTTCTGTCTTTAGCTCCATGTTCTGTTATAAAATTGTGATTGATCTATTAAAGTATTTTGTCACTTTTTTCTTTAGGACTAGTTTCTTTCACACTTTATTTTTAAGCTGATTTATCATAACCCTTTACCAGGCAGCTTGAATTCTGGGTGGGTGACAGGGGCGTAACTACAGAGGAGGGGGTCCCAGAAGGTATAGGGGCCCCATGAGGTCCTAATTCATATACAATTTGCATAAATATTGGTAAAACGAGTTAAACTCTAGACCAGGGGTCCCCAACCTTTTTTATCCAAGAGCCACATTCAAATATAAAGAGAGTTTATTTTTTTGTTTTTTTTAATGGTTTTCTTTGTAAATTGTTTTATTCCTTTTAATATTACATACAATTTATTCCTTTCTTAATTACATTGTTCCTATTTCAGGATTTGTATAAATAAAAGTATGATTGTAACAGATAGCTTGGATCGGGTATAGCTATTATGTGGTTCTATACCTATGTATATGTAAAATGCTGGAATGACCCCTCCTCATTCTTTCATATGCTATCTTAAAATGTGACAATTCTACTGTTATTAAAAAAAATTAATATTGGGGAGCAACACAAGCATAAAAAAGTCCCTGATGGTGTCAAATAAGAAATACGATTGACTATTTGGGAGCCCCTATGGGGACAATTACAGAAGGATCTGTTTGGCAGCACAGCTACTTTTTTATGCAACTAAAATTGCTTTCAAGCCTGGAGGCCACGGGGAGCAACATCCATGGGGTTGGGGAGCAACTCATGAGCCACTGGTTAGGGATCACTGCTCTAGACATACTGTATAGTCATATAGCCAACGCTAAAGAAAAACACTTTGGATACTGCAATATATGAATAACCATTTTCTTTTAATAGAGAAGGAAAGCTACCAAGGCAGTTTATTGCCAATAAATT
Organism: Xenopus laevis; assembly: GCF_017654675.1. Classification (NCBI taxonomy): domain Eukaryota; kingdom Metazoa; phylum Chordata; class Amphibia; order Anura; family Pipidae; genus Xenopus; species Xenopus laevis. The sequence goes on along the minus strand of NC_054382.1, from coordinate 54,332,916 downwards.
AGCCACAACAGTATTATTAACATGTATTTATATAGCGCCAACATATTGCGTAGCACTGTACAAACTAGAATGTCATTTTTATTCTTTAGAATGCTTTTCCATATTAGCTTGCTCACTCATAGCTCTGAGCTCAGATTACAGCAGGGAGGGGAAGAGCAAACTGAGCATGCTCAAGCCCAAGCCCTGGAGGTTTAAGATGAAAATAGGAAGTTTGATACAGAAGCACATGTGTACACAATAGTGGGAAAGAAATGTGGCGTTTCTTTTGACAGAGGACTCTGAGCAGCAGAGGGTTTACTAGTGTATTCGTATAGACCTTTCTGATTAAGCTTAGTTAGTTTTAACCTTTCATTCTCCTTTAATGGAGAACAGGTGAAGTTCAAAGAGGATGAGCCAAATGCTTCCTCCCATTATATTAACTTTGGGAACTTTTGCCATAAGACTCTTGGGACAATAGAGAGTACTCCTCATAGAAGAGAAATAATTTAAATTCTGTCATATCCAAGTATAAAACGACATGAATATAACACCATGCATGACAGTTATGTGACTTGTGTAAAGATACAGTGTATATCATTTTCTACTACCGTATATACTCGAGTATAAGCGGACCCGAGTATAAGCCGAGGTACCTAATTTTACCTATGAAAACTGGTAAAACGTATTGACTCTAGTATAAGCCTAGACACAACTACAGCCCTGTCTCCCAGCAGCGCACATTCCGCCAAAGCGACCCCCCCAGCGATCAACCGGACTTCTTTGCAAAGTTGATGATGACAGAGAATTGCCAAACGATTACTGTGTGCATTATCCCACTGTCCCACTACCATGTGCAGAGGGTGCTGTGTGATATTGCCATCACTGTTAATCTTTCGTATAACCAACAGAGGGCGCTGTGTGATATTGCAGTCACTGTTATTCTTTCATATAACCAACAGAGGGTGCACGGTTATTCTTTCATATAATCAACAGAGGGTGCTGTGTGATATTGCAGTCACTGTTATTCTTTCATATAACCAACAGAGGGCGCTGTGTGATATTGCAGTCACTGTTAATCTTTCATATAAACAACAGATGGCGCACTGTTATTCTTTCATATAACCAACAGATGGCGCTGTGTGATATTGCAGTCACTGTTAATCTTTCATATAACCAACAGAGGGCGCACTGTTATTCTTTCATATAACCAACAGAGGGCGCTGTGCGATATTGCAGTTTCTCCCCAAGCGAACTGTTGGTATAGGAATGATTAAAAGTGACTGCAATCTCAGCTACTGCCCGCTGACCCGAGTATAAGCCGAGGTAGACTTTTTCAGCACATTTTGGATGCTGAAAAACTCGGCTTATACTCGAGTATATACGGTAATATAACAATAAGATTGCCTTTTTGTATACAGCAGCGCTCATTTATCACATGTGCATGTATTTGTGCAATGTCTGGGGTTTTCTAGGTATACTGACGTCATGATTGTCTGAATCATGGTGCTGCAGAGGGATCGCGGATGAAGTCAGGATTAAAAAAGCAAGGTCTCAATCATCTCTGAAAAATATAGAAAATGTGATTATATTTTTTCAGCTCTGACATGTACATGTGGGGCATATTTATCAGAATTGAAAATGTTATGACTTTTTAAATTAAAAAATTCTGACAAAACTAGAATTCACAATTTGACCTTATTTATTACTAAAAAAGCACATATTAATTGGTACGGAAAAAACCTGAAAAAATATATTGTAAGATTTTTTCTGAGTTTGTTCCCGAATCATACAATGTTTTTTGGATTTTCTGGACTTTTGTCCGAAATAGTCGGATTTCCGGGTAATTCCAGCGCAGACCACAAAAAAATAGGATAGGGACCTCTCCCATTGACTTGTATACAACCGCGGCAGGTCTGAGGTGCCGGATTTTTGTATAAGGACTTTTTGTAGCCTTGAGGTTTAATAAATCCTGGAAAAAACATTTTTCAACTAAAAAATTGTATTTTGTGGTAAATGTTTGAGTTTTTGGCTTTCAGACTTTGATAAATAACCCCCTTAGTGAACCTTGCCCACTTATAGTAAATGTGTTGCCAAATGTCATAAATAGATAGGGCCAGATTAATAAAACATGTGCATGCAAGAAAATCAGCACATACCATAGATCAGCTCATAAATCATGTTACATTCATGTCTGCAATGCTTATTATTTTGAAGTACCAAACCCACAGGATCCATGTTTTAGATTCCAGTAATAGGTCATGAGAGTAATACTACTGCAGCACTGTTTCATTTTTGATTTTGTATTGCTTTTATCTTTTATACCATAACTATGGCAAAAATGCATGCATTGTTTTCATCCGTGATAAAAACTATTCTGATTTTTCTGAATGTTACAGCTGCTGACTAAGGAAACAGCTGAGAATGAAAACAAATAGCCGCCCTATTTTATTAAGCAAATGAGTGTCATTCCCATTTGGTTAATGTGTTGCATTAGCTGCTGTTTTCATTAGTGATTCTGTTCATGATGCTGCCTATAAGAAACCCTTTGTCTTGGCTCAGCCATGCTAAATAAAAAGATATGTCCTAGTTATAGACAACTCATGCTTTCACCCATTATCTACCAATTCCAAATGACTTAGTTTATTTTTCTGAATAGCATATGCTGTCTAAAAAGTTCAAAGAAGTTATTCTTGTTAATAAAAAAAACAAATGCTTGCAAAATAAATATGCTGTGCTACTGTGCTTAATAAAATCACAAGAAAATATGAACTTTCCCAGAATTGTTCTGAAAATATTTGCTTTTGTAAAGCATTTTTTAAGGATGTAATTTTGTATTGGAAATGGAATCGTTTGCATCAAATGTCTTTCGGAACATTTTTGAATTATTATGCCATTGGGTTGGCATGCAATGCAGCAAATTTTTGCCAGATGCATTTTATTACAGAAATTTAGATTCTGAAAATTATATAGGCACCTGCAGTATTGGCAATGATCAAAATGCCACTACTCTTATTAGGTCTTTAGCCATTGAATTAACTAAGAAGCATCTTAGATAACTCACACCGACCCTAATACAAACCATTTCTGACCCGGCATGGCATCTCTATTTGTAGACACAGGCCCCCCCATCTTTGACATCACAAAAGGAGTGGGCAGGTACTCGCCTATAAATAGTGGCTGCCGGAGACTGTAGCCGACAGTGTAAGGTTCTGGGCAGGAGCATGAAAGGAAGAGCTCAAACTGAGCCAGCAATCTTCTGCAGAAGTCAGCCCAAACTCACCAAACCCATGGGGTTCTGGCCTGCCTGCACATCACAAATAACCAGCATGCATTTAGTGATTAGGGTTGTGATTACATTTATTGACAGCTAAGTGATCTGAGCTATATACAACCGTATTTTAATCAATGCCACAAGTAATACCATAGCCCTATCAGACAGTCTTAATAAGACTGTAAATTATACTATCAATACAATCAATGGTGCTATACTACTATACTGCTTTACTGCTGCAACTGACATTATGCAGAACTCAGGATCTTAAAGTGCCTACCTAACAGACAAGAGACAGCATAGAGGCACTGCTGTTACCAAGGGAGGCAAAAAGCCACTCCTGGTAACTTTAAGAGCTGAATTTCAGCGGAAATTAGGCTCTCTAAGTGCAAGGAAATGCAACTGTGCTTTCTGCACTAGCAATGCAGACCCCCACCCCCCACCCAAACCCTCTCTGATGCAGAAAAGGTAAGATTGGAGGTGGCATTGCAGGAGCTGCCTCAGGTGGGACAGCACGGTGGTTAAGTCTTACAGTCAGTTAGTGGTTCTATCTTACAGCGCTCATAGTATACCCCATTGGTCAACATAAGTATAATGAATATGGCTTGTGCTGAGCATGCTTTTGCCTATTGTTTTAATCATAAAAAACATGGTTTTTATTTGAGCTAACAGAGTACAGAGAAATTGAAGCGAATCCATGCTTGGTTCTTGCAATATAGATACAATAAGTAGATAAACAGTGCATACTGTATATAACCCCTCTGTTTATTGGACAAAACAGTAACCACACAAGGGTGGAGGAGGCGGTTATAAACTGATAATCAAATAATCTAGGAAGTTGGTTATATACTAATAATCTAATTATCTACCTCCCAAGAGCCTAAAATGAAATACATTTTCCCTATTTACCATGTTTTACTCATATAATGACAAAACCCGTTGCTTTGATATGTTTAAAACAATAGGCAAGTATATAAGTAAGTAAAAAGTTTAGGGAGGTCACAAACTCACATTACAACGTTAACTAACTTTCTTGCTATATAGATGAGCCTTTCATTATCCTCAAATGTCTTAAAATTTCAATAATCATCTAAAAAAATATAAGTAGATCCTGTGTTACCACTGTATGCTTCACAACATTCAATTGGGACATTTTAGTCCAAACCCCTGATCTCACTTAACTGTATCCATTTACACACACCCAAATCCTCCCCAACCACACCTATTTTCTCATATGTTCCATTCTTTTTGAGTCCACCATCTTCCCACCTAAATCCTAAATAAAAATTCAATTCTTGGCATGTCTTGGCAAATCATCTAATCACTATCAAAATACATTGTAGGCATGAAACTTAAGACTTTATTTAGCTTATGGAATGTTTTGCATAATATCATGATCTGGTTAGATTTGGGTATCAATAAAATATTAATGCACAACATTTTGTTATTTTTCTATTTTGTATAAGGCCAGATATTCTGACCCTCCTGATCCTTATGTGTGCAGAATCATATATGCATAATGTTGCCACATATGAAATTACATTTGTTGATTGTTAAAACTAGATAACAATTTCAGGTATTAATAGGTCAGGTATTATATATTTTTTTCAGGCTTTACTTATACCTAACCAATTGCCACAATGTAGAGTATAGTTAACATCTCCAACCTTTTCTAAAACATTGTAAAGCTTATGTTGTATAAGACTTTCTCACATTTATCTTCCCTGAATATGTGTAATGCATCTGATACAGATTCAGTCACAATGTATTTCATGATCTGAAGGAATCCACCTGCTCTAAGTTAAAGGGTCCCAGGCCTCTATATTTTGTAAGGCTTTCTGCACAAGAATGTATTATATTAACCATAGTTCCTAAAACAGTCGAAACTCTGCCCCACATAGTATATATTACATATTGTACAGTTCATACTTTGCAACATGGAATTTCTGTAGTGACCACTGCAGTTAAATAATGGTTTACTTAAAGTTTAAGTTTACTTAAAGATACTGTATGTAGAAACAATCTATCTTTAGTCAGTGTGTTTGCTAAAGTTATCTTAATGAACCTCTGAAAGACCATTGGACTTTCCGATATGGTAAACTTAGATCTATGAAATATATAATGAAAATAAAAATGAAACGACAGTGTAGTTTAAATAAATAAAAGTGTTCTAGTATCTAGAGCTGAAATGAAGACTAGGTATACTAAGATATATCTCTGACAAAATGTATGTAATATTATGTTTCCTGTAAAGAATGTGGGACGATTAGCAAGCCTATAGCTTTAAATGGAATTCATGAAAACCTATTATAATCTCTAAGTGAGGCAAAAAAGCCACTATGGGATATTGTACTATATGCTGGAGTTGAACAAATCCAGGGATCATATTAAAAGTTTTACATACCACATAGCTTACAGACCTCAGTACTTGTCATACCTCATTATCTCCTCCTTCCTGACGAATATTTCTCTACTGGATGTTTTCTCAGAGGCATTTTGGAAGAATAGTTTGTTGCATACCCTCCACTATTAAAATATACACGTTACGGAAAAACATTATACCAACAAATACACTTGAATTCTTACCATTAAATATTCTAATTACAGGGCTCTGTAGCAACTGCAATCTGTATAAAGTATATTGATTAGTATAAAATGTATACTGTATATATTTAAAATACTGTAAGCCTGGTGGTATTTCCCCAAATTACAACATCCTCTGAAGAAGATTATACATTTTCCTAGAGAATGCAGAAAAATCATTGCACCTTAAAGAGCATGGTTACAAAGTGAAAAAGGCTGTGGGAGCAGCCAAAACATCAGTCTCACTTCAATAATGAAACATCAGTCTCACTTCATGGCGGCTTCTGCCATGAGGCATGGTGAGAACCTTGCCTCAGGCGGCAGTGAGTGACCGGTTACAAGTGGCAGCAAAAAGCCGCCTCTTGTAATGTTAAGAGACAAATTTATGTGTTTTAACCCGAAAAAATTGTCTCTGCTAGTGCAGAAAGCGCTATTGTACTCAATGCAATAGGGATGCTACACCTCTTTGACCTGCTCCAATGCTGCTTTTTAAGTGCGAAAGGACTGCAGCCCCAAAAATTGCCCATATATATATATATATATATGTATATGTATATATATATATATATATATATATATATATATATATATATATATATAATATCAAAACAGGGGGCGCCATTCGGGGTTTACCTTGACGTGGTATGGTGGCTTATCAATTTTATGATCATAACTTTGTAACAAAATAACCCCTGTTTTGGGTACATATGCAATAGCATTTATTATACTTATATATACTTTAAAGCCTTTAGAGTGCTCCCACAACCCCCCTGTTTTGATATTGTATATTTAGCCAGGAGCTGTGGCATAGCTTCAGTGGTTGTAGCACCCCATACCCCCCCCTTTAAACTAGTGGTGATCCTATGCTTTTAAAATTGGGCGTTTGTTTTGGGAATATCTCTCCTTTAAAAGCCTGATTGCTGGCTGGGGAGGATTTAGCCCTTAGTGAAAAAACAGCGTTCAACGGACATTGATTACAGGTAATGCTAAAATGCACATAAAATATAAAACAAGTTAGGGACCGCCATTCGGGGTTTACCTTGACGTGGTATGGTGGCTTATCAATTTTATGATCATAACTTTGTAACAAAATAACCCCTGTTTTGGGTACATATGCAATAGCATTTATTATACTTATATATACTTTAAAGCCTTTAGAGTGCTCCCACAACCCCCCTGTTTTGATATTGTATATTTAGCCAGGAGCTGTGGCATAGCTTCAGTGGTTGTAGCACTCCATACCCCCCCTTTAAACTAGTGGTGATCCTATGCTTTTAAAATTGGGCGTTTGTTTTGGGAATATCTCTCCTTTAAAAGCCTGATTGCTGGCTGGGGAGGATTTAGCCCTTAGTGAAAAAACAGCGTTCAACGGACATTGATTACAGGTAATGCTAAAATGCACATAAAATATAAAACAAGTTAGGGACCGCCATTCGGGGTTTACCTTGACGTGGTATGGTGGCTTATCAATTTTATGATCATAACTTTGTAACAAAATAACCCCTGTTTTGGGTACATATGCAATAGCATTTATTATACTTATATATACTTTAAAGCCTTTAGAGTGCTCCCACAACCCCCCTGTTTTGATATTATATATATATATATATATATATGGCTCCCGCCGTTTATTAAGAAATAAATATACGCGCCGTTTCGCACATGCGCAGCATGCAACTGGCCAGGGAGTTGGAGCTCGGGAAGGATCTAATATATAATCCATACATTTAAAATCAGAACTAACATCTGTTTAAACAGGATTCACATGGTTCATTTACATCAGTAACATAATAGTAATTTATAATATAAACAAGACAATATGTAACACCATTATCATTTTGGCAACAATTTAACTCCTCCCTTGTATTCTCCCTTGTTAAACAGAATGACTACTTTGTCTGTGTTTATCATATGTCAATAATTGAGAAGATGTTAAAAAAAATGTAAACATTTTTTGTTGGGCCCTAGAGTCTACATCTCACGGTCCTAAAAAACAAATAAAGAATATTAAACAAGTAACCACTACAGCGGCCTTATTAACCCGTTAAACCACAAATTTAGACAATTTACTGCCCCTCAGGTGACTCCAATTATGCGTTATAATCTAGCCCTATATCCGTTGGTGGGATGATTCTCACTCTTTTATTTATATCTAGGCGGCACCCTCGTATTTTTTTGCCCTCTCGTATATGCTGATCAATTAGTATATTCATATTAAAAGCTAGTAACATTGTTTTAGCTCTATTAACCCTCTGATGGTGCATGTATTCTAAACAACGTACATTAAAGTCCCCACACAATAGTAACCCTTAATCACCCTTTTCAAAGCCCTGTGTCAAGCTTCACTTGTCATGATCGTGCTGTGGTATCCGCTACAACCATAGTGTTTATTTAATATTCCTGAATAACCCTCGAATTATAAGGATAATATGTGACTGATTAACTTTATCGGCAATTCCACCTCATTTGGTGCAGGGCCGGCCTTAGGTCTATTGGACCAATTGGGCCCAATAGGGCCCGCACCTCCGGGGGCCCCGCACCACAGGGCAGCACAGATAATATTTCCCTCAGCACATGATGCTGCCTGGCCTGCCCCCAACTTTGAGAGTCCAGCCCATCCCCAAATCCATAGGTCCAGCCCACCCCCAACTCTGATAAGCCAGCCTATCCCCCTACTCCATAGGTCTAGCCTGCCCCCAACTCTCATAGGCCCAGCTTTCCTCCAACCTTGATAGGCCCTGCCTGCCCCCAATCCAACCAAGCCTGCTCCCATGCTGAATCGGCCCAGCCTGCCCCAAACTAATTGGCCCAGTCTACTCTCCTATTTCCTCCCTCTCTCTCTTACCCTGTGTGCCCCTATTATGTGCCCCTATTTCATCCCTCTCACTCTCTTACCTTGTCTGCCCATTTCCTTTCTATTTTGTGCCTGTATGCCATAATTTTCCTAAATACTTGGTGTGTCAGTAGCCAGCAACACTTTGTCTAGGGGCCCCACCAACATGGTCCCAATTGGGCCCCACATTTGATAGGATCAGCCCTGATTTGGTGCAAGCACACCCTCTATTATCCGTGCATGTTCCCCACAACGGTTAATTATACAAAATACCCAATAGTGAAAGCTTCATTATCCCAAAAAATCATATTATTCGATCATAATGCCCTTAGTAAAATAAGATATACAAACATATAACAAACCTTCCCAAAGTCCAATATCATCGAGAATATAAGAGATTACAAATAAAAATAAAACATGAAAAAATATAGAAAAAATCCCCAAAAAATATATATATAACAATGCAAAAGTTTAAATCATTACGAAATGCAATCACCACTCAAGTATGTTGAACGTCTCATATAGGTCAAATAGTCAGTCTCGATCTGTAATAATTAAGCTTGGTTGGAGGGCCGTTACGGTAATACGTTTTTAGCAGATCAGAGGCCCGATCATCGCGTCCAACACAGAAATAATTCACATTGAGCGGACCAGATCTTTCATATATCAAATGGCTTTAAGTCACACAGTCTAAATAGAGGGCAAACCCGCCACTGTTCACAGCCTCAACACGGGGGACCACATACCTAGGGGTAGCGACACGTCCACTCCGCTGGGGACACTCAAAATCATGGGGAGGGTTCATCGGTAAGCGGAGGCACCACGCGTCCATGTCCATCTCTGCGTGCAGCACGATGTTTCATCTCCCATTTACACAACCTCCATCTGCACACACGCACCATCGCCAATCCACCGATCCACTCCGTGGTGGTCCGTGTTGTGTCTTCACAGGCTGGTTAATGGCTGATGGTGATTATCAGTGCCGAATCCTTAGTGCCGGTTCACATTAATAGAGCACCCTTAGCTGTGTAAGGCGTTCTGTTAGCGCAGCACTGCATACAGTAGGTTTCCGACACTGAGAGTGTCAAAACTTGTCCGCTGCTGTACTTAGACCGATCTTCTTGTGGTGGTTTAAAAATGGAAAATATTCCATGAGGGTAGCAGTTGCATTGGTGGCCGATAGTTCTACACTGATCTGAGCTGTATCCGTTGCTGGAATGTCCATTCTTGTTGAACCACACCAGTCATGCTTCAAGCATCATGTAAAAAAATCATTGATCACGAAAATTTGTACACGGGTGCCATGTAATAATTTTTCAATAAGTGCTGTATACGCCTGGGTGCAAGATCAGCATACGCTTACTACAAAAACAGAAGACGGATCAGCACTCACAGGTATAAAAATTTAAATAATCATTTATTGTTGCACTATGGACTGACGTTTCGGCCCACCAAGGGCCTTTCTCAAACTACCACACACACAGTTAAACAAGCTTAAATACATATATACAGGGCCGCCATTAGAAATCACGGGGCCCCGTACAACAAAATTTTTGGGGCCCCCTGGGCCCCGCCCACACTGACGACCAAGCTCCGCCCCATATCCCGCCCACATCGCAGTTAAAAGACCACACAGACATCAGCGCTAAAAAAGTAACCCCCCCCCCCACACAAGTTGTAAAAAGCTATTGATGGTCAGGGCCCCCTTATAAAAAAAATTGGGGCCCCAAAAAAAAAAAAATTAAAATTTTTTTTTTTTTAAAAACATTGGTGGCAGGGGCCCCCTGTTAAAAAAAACTTGGGGCCCCAACAAAAAAAAATGTAAAAAAAACTAAAAAATAAACAAACATTGGTGGCAGGGGCCCCCTTCTAAGTTAAAAACAAATTGGGGCCCCAAAAAAAAATTTGAAAAAAAATTTTTTTTTTGAAAAAAAAAAAACATTGGCGGCAGGGGCCCCCTTATAAGTTAAAAACAAATTGGGGCCCCAAAAAAAATTTGGAGAAAAAAAAAAAAATGGTGGCAGGGGCCCCCTTACAAGTTAAAAACAAATTGGGGCCCCAAAAAAAATTTAAAAAAAAAATAATTTTTTTTTGAAAAAAAAAAAAACTGGTGGCAGGGGCCCCCTTACAAGTTAAAAAAATTTGAGGCCACCAAAAAGAAAATTAATTTTTTTTTTAAAAAAAAAACCCCAAAAAAACAATGGTGGCAAGGGGCCCCTTACGAGTTAAAAAAAAAATTGGGGCCCCAAAAACAAAGTTTTAAAAAAAAGATTGGTGGCAGGGGCCTATAGAATATTAAAATAATACATTGGTGGCCAGGGGATTAAAAAAAAAAAAACACAAACTGGTGTTCAGTAGAATTGAACTCATGGCTTCAGTACTTCAACTTCGCCTCCTTTCGTGACTTCGGGTCTTTTCACCGCTTCAGGACTTCGGCTTCGGCTGTTTTCGTGACTTCGGGTCTTTGCGCTGCTTCAGGACTTCGGCTTCGGCTGTTTTCGTGACTTCGGGTCTTTTCGGCGCTTCGTGACTTCGGGACTTCGGCTTTTTCCGTGACTTCGGGTCTTTTCGTCGCATCGGCTTCGGCTTTTCGGCACTTCCGCATTCGGCACTGAAGAGGCAAGACGTACGGCTCGGGCGCTCGTAAGGGGGGCCCGGATCTTCAAAAAAATGCAGCGCTGCCGGGCCCCCCTTCATGCCCGGGCCCGGTACGCTTGTCCCCCCTGTCCCCCCCTGATGGCGGCCCTGCATATATATATATATATATATATATATTGCAAATGGGGGTACTTTATTTATTATAATACACAAGTTTTAGTGAGTCATTTGACAGAAATTACATCAGAACGCACCGTTCATAAGTATATAATTTACAAGATATTCATAGCTTTATATATATTCATAGCTTTATCTATCTATCTATCTATCTATCTATCTATCTATCTATCTATCTATCTATCTATCTATCTATCTATCTATCTATCTATCTATCTATCTATCTATCTATCTATCTATCTATCGACTAAATACTGATGCAGACCAGGAGTTTTCATTTAAAAATAGCTTACTTTATATGATCAAATAAAGTAAGGTATTTTTAAATGAAAAATCCTGGTGTGCATCAGCATTCAGTCTTTATATGTATTTTTTTCTGTTTTGCACCCAGTTATAAGCATATTTAAGTGTGTGTACAGAGAAAGATAAAGTAAAAATAACTATTGCTCACCTGGTGTCTGGCTTCCTATATAAATGAGCACACAATTCGACACAAACAGCATGCAATGCCACACTCTTACAGAAGTGCAGCAGCACAATATTCTGTATGCCACGTAGATATACTGTACACCCTTTTAGACTGCATCTACTCACACCAAGTGAACGAAGTATGACAGAGCAGCACTAAAGAGCAAATTTGTATATATATTGGCATGCAGAAGTAGAGCACTGGCCTTTGTGTTAAAACAGCACAGTCCTATGTAACTGGTTCTTTGCTCCCATGTATACAAACATTCTTAATTAGCAGTCAAAAATATATATCCCAACACCAATTCTGAGATTCTAAATTGATATAAATTATTTCTGTCCGCTTGACCCTCTATAGCATTAAGATTTACAGCGGTTAAAATCCGCTCACCGTTGGTGGTAATTGGCCCAGGTGCACCTGCCCCGAGCCCTGTGTTTATTACACAATCCTTCCCACGTTCTTTCCAACAGTTGTTTGTATTCATACATAAATATACATAAGGATCAGCTTACCCTCTCCACGGGGTGACCCGGGTGCTGCCGCCCCGAGTCTGTCGCTAAGGGAGACCTTTTCACCTATTCAGATCCAAGTCGTTGCTGCGCACTCCAAGGTCAAAAGGATCGCTCAGATAAGTTGTTGATTAAAAATTCATCCTTTATTGGTTTACATCAGTTTAAAAGAAGAAATGCTAACTCATGGTCTGACGCGTTTCGTAACTATGTACTTCATCAGAGACCTTTGATTGCACTTCCTGCAATCAAACTTAATGAAGGACACTGCAATAGGTTTGAGTAGATATGAAGGTTACATACAATGGCAAACTGTTTAACTTTTATCAAGGCATGAACATTTTTGTGCATCTGAGAATGAGCAATGGGTTTTCATTTTACTGCATTCCAGTAAAAAAACTAGAAAATAATCTATTTTCATACCATAGCCTTATTTTAATGTTACTTCATGCATTAGTCAAATTGATTATTGTTTCTGTTTTATCTCTCAATTGAACTATATTGGTTAGGGTAAGAAAATACCTTCATTAATGCAAGACGTGCACTGAGAGCCTTCTTAAAATAGAACATATTCACATGCGTCATGCTTTACACCCATGAGCAACATGTAAAAAGAGTTTGGGAGCAACACAACAATGATAAATCCTGGTCAAGGATTATCAAGGTGTGAGTCATTTTATGCAATTCGAACTCCAGATTTGATGCATTTATTTTACATTGCTTCCAGCAGAAGTCACTCCCAAGAAAAAACTTTGACGGCCTTTTTTACACGTTGAAGCCTGCCGATGTGTGCCGTATTATCCCACTTTTTTAACCAAAACTTTAAGCCAGAAATGCAAAAAAACAAGCACCTGCTTCAATGTCGGACTGGCCCACCGGGATACCAGGAAAAGTCCTGATGGGCCCAGGTGTCAGTGCTCCCTCATGCTGCTTGACATTTGGCCTATTTTATGGCCATTCCCTATTTTTATAAGAACAAAGTGGCTAAATAGATGCAATAACAGATTATAGTATTATAGTATTATAGTATATAAAGAAAACATACTAGGAGAATAGAGGTTGAGTGAGGAGAGGAAGAATAATAGTACTAAGAGTGGGCCCCTGGTCTAAGATTAATTGGTGGGCCCCTAGTCAAATATTTTTGGGTGGGCCTCTGGTGTCCCAGTCCGACAGTGACCTGCTTTGAGGTCACTGGGAGAAACATCCAAAGGGTTTAGTGAGCAACATGTTGCTTGTGTATCACTGGTTGGGGATCACTGAGCCAAAGCTGGATTTCCTTTATTTTAATTGTTCCCCATACAGATCTGTTTTTTGAAAATATGAAAATACAATGTAAAGAATCATCTGATTGACACATATAATGCTTCTCCTACATGTTTCTGAAATCTTATTGTCTTAAAGAGGTAACTTTGACAGGTAGCAGTCAGATGGAGACCCTTAAGATCTTTTAGATCATTGATGGGAAACAATCAAGATCTCAGGGGCCTGGCATCTATGTGGTGTTATAATGCAATGAAGTGCTATTTAAATAAAAATAAAGACACCCCGCAAACCCTGATCAAGATCATGTGCTTCCCCCCCATCTACAGGGACCTTAGTAGGCCTTTAAGCCCCTGAAACTTCCTATCCCACCCACTGGGCTAAACCTGATAATTGCCGCTACAGATTACTTAGCGTATGCACTGTTGTATTGTTGAGAGATGCTTAATGTGATGGTTCACTATTACTGTCTTCACTCTTTGTTGTAAAGTTAAAATGCATAAATAAACACTTTAAAAAAAAAATAAAAAAATAAAGACACCCTTTTATCTATAAACCTGCATGTTTTAAGAAGAATACACCTCTAAGTTCTCTCTACTCCTGCATTACATTTATTTGTGCAACTTTTTAGAAGTAGTGTACACCTTCAAGCTTCACGCTTCTTCAAAAGCAGAGGGTTGTCTTTTAATCAAATGTGTATATTTGATTGGTATATAGAAGTGTTGTGTTTGGGAAAGAAGTGACACTTCATCCTACTGGTGGGTTTGGGTCAGTAACGTAACTACACGGATTGGGGCTCGGGTGTTTCCCTAAAAAATGTATCTCTGGCAACAAACTTCATTTCACCTTTTAATAAATATACTTTAAACTACATGTCTATTAAAGTTAGTTCTGGTTTCCAAAAATAGTAGCAAGTGGTACAGGGCACAAGAAACGGCAAAGGTCAATGTGTATTGTATTACGGAATTAGATGTTTATGAGGTGGAAGTTTAGAGACATGTTTAGCGACATGTTTATAAGCATCAGTTGCCATCCAATAGTAAGAATGCTATGCAAAGAACTACACACCCTCACTTATTTTTAGAATTAATTGGTATTATACAGACAATTTGCATCGCAGAAGTTAATAAATAAAACCAATTATAGTAGTAATACATACTATATATAATAATATATAATGTAGCCTAATAACCATGTGGCCTTAAACTTTTGAGATACCCCCTTATGTGTTTTTGCTCCTGAAAAAGACCATACATTGTACTTATAGTAGAAGTCTAATAATAAATAAAATTGGCAAAATTACAACAGTGATCCATTTGTTTGGGCTAAAGAGTCAGAAGAGGCAGATCTGTGGCTACTGTACCTGACACCCTATGGGCTCAGTTGGTCCTTACTTTCATTATCACTTGGACACTTGGATCACATGGGCGAATAAATTTGGCAGGGTAGAAAATTAGCCAGCAATAAAACAGTTGCAACAAAAAAAATTGTTGCGCGTCAAATTTGACGATCACATAAAAGTTGATGTGCGGCAAATTATTCAAAAGCCCATTGACTTTAATGTGTTTGGACAAAATAGTCTTGCATATAAAAATTGCGAAGAGAAAAAGGACAGATTCACCCGTCACTACTATCAGTTCTTCCCAGGGATCTAGTGGCTGGCTCCTGCCCTATATATAAGTGCAGAGAGTACATGGCTCTTTCTATCTTCCTGGACTACATTCTAGCAGAAGTGGATCTGCCAGTGGGCCTGAGGTGGAGATAGACCACATTGAAAGTTAGTGGAACCTTATATAAATTTGACAATGTATTATTATAAGATGCTGAATTCTCGATATTAACACTTGGTAGTAAGGGTGCCAAACTTTTTTTTGAGCATTAAATTTATTTGCCAGTTGAGGCTAAAGTAACCCAAGTTTTAGATAAGTTTCACAGGGAACAGGGACCCTGTGAATGAGGCATAGAAAGTGGATACAGGTATGGGACCTGTTATTCAGAATGCTCAGGACCTGAGGTTATCCAGATAACTGATCTTTTCATAATTTGGATCTTCGTATCTTAAGTCTACTAGAAAATCATATAAACATTCAATAAACTTAATAGGCTGGATTTGCTTCCAATAAGGATTCGTTTTACTGTTTCTTGGTTTGAATCAAGTACAGGGTACTGTTTTATTATTACAGACTAAAATGAAATAATTTTTAAAAATTTGGATAAAACTGAGTCTATGGGAAACAGCCTTTCCGTAATTCAGAGCTTCTGGATAATGGGTTTCCGGATAACTGATCCCATACCTGTAGTAGAATTCTGTTTGACACACACTAGAAGTTGTGATCTAGGTAGGTCAGCTTGCATGATGAGCTCCAACAAAGATTAATAGAATGGAGGCCTTTAAAGTACTACTATTGCAATACTACTAATTTGGGCATGCACAGATTTTAGAATACCCTACACAATACAATATATAAGTGCACAGATATTAAGTGGTATATTGAAAGGTTTTTGTTTATAGCAATGCATGACAACATTTGGAGCATGGAGTTAAAGTACAGTCCTAAGAGGAAATAAAATTGTGACTCCTCCATGGAACTGTTCAGAGATAAATACAGCATGTTGCCATAGCTAGAACACAAATGTGCCTTTGATACTTTGTAGAAGGAATAATAGGATAAATGCAATTTCTACAATCCAACTGGCAATCAGCTGCTTGTTCTGAACCTAAATGATCAGTTTTTGTTGCCAAATCTGCAGGGACAGAAGTGCTGGTTCTGGATTGACCTATAGAGAGGCACAATAGGATCAATCGGTATTATCTGTATCTGACAGATTTTCTGTTTTTATTATTTAGTATACACCAGGTTCACCTTTCACTTACAGATATACCTGTGTATGTGTCCAAAATATGAACAGTGAAGACTGAGGCGTGAGGCCCATGTATTTCCGAAAAACATACTGTGGCTCATAATTTAAGATTCAGAAATAAATTAAGCTGCATGGAAGACACTTTCGTGAACCTAATAAAATACTTAAATTGTGAGAAAAACATCACATTCAACAGAGCTTATACAGTAGAACTCCCATTTTACGTTTTTCAGGGGAACAGGAAAAAATTACAAGTACTGAAAGGATATAAGCACAGAATTCCAATATTTACGGTATTAATAACAAGGGTTAACAAGGGTTAAGCATTGCAGCGTTAATGTTACACTATGGGGGCATGTGCAAGGCCCCTCTGTCAGTCACATACACAACCTAAAGCTATAAGTTACATAGTTACATAGTTAAATCGGGTTGAAAAAAGACAAAGTCCATCAAGTTCAACCCCTTCAAATGAAAACCCAGCATCCATACACACAGTGGCGTAACTAAATATTACTGGGCCCCACAGCAAATTATTTTTCAGGCCCCCAAAATGTTAAGCGGTTGACTTGTTTCTCCAATATTTATTGAAATTGTATATGAATTAGGGCCTCATGGGGCCCCTATACCTCCTGGGCCCCCCTGCAGCCGCAGGGTCTGCTTCCTCTATAGTTACGCCCCTGCATACACACACCACTCCATACCTTCACCCATAGCTATACTAGCTTTAGAGTTTAGTATCACAATAGCCTTTGATACTCTGTCTGTCCAAGAAATCAAACAAGCCACTCTTAAAGGCATTAACATAATCAGCCATCACAACATAACCTGGCAGTCCATTCCACAACCTCACTGTCCTCACTGTGAAGAACCAACTACTCTGCTTCAAATGAAAGTTATTTTCTTCTAGTCTGAAGGGGTGGCCTATTTCTCTATAATACACAAAAGCCATGAATATCCTGTAAATTATATCCTTATAAACGGTGAGTAGTGATGTCATCAGTTATAAATGGTGAGTAGTGATGTCATTTCTGTCACATGACTTACTAAAATTTGTGTATTATAATAAATAAAGTACCCCCAGTTGTAAAATATGAGGATATTAGAAGTTACCTCGGAGTTCCATGACCTGTATAAAAACACTCGGCCTTCGGCCTCGTGTTTTTATATGGTCATGAAACTCCTCGGTAACTTATAATATCCTTATATTTTACAAGAGGGGGTACTTTATTCACTATATAATGTCCTCTAATATACTTGTAAAGTGTAATTGTGTCCCCTCGCAAGCACCTTTTTTCCAGAGAAAACAACCCCAACCTTGACAGTCTACCCACATAATTTAAGTCTTCCATCCCTCTAACCAGTTTAGTTGCAAGTCTCTGCACTCTCTCCAGCTCATGTATATCCCTCTTAAGGACTGAAGTCCAAAACTGCACTGCATACTCCAAGTGAGGCCTTACCAGGGACCTATAAAGAGGCATAATTATGTTTTCATCCCTTGAGTTAATGCCCTTTTTTATGCAAGACAAAACTTGATTTGCTTTAGTAGTCACATAATGACACGTCCCAGAATCTCTATATAAACTATATTATATCTACAAAAAACCCTAGATCCTTCTCTTTTAAGAAAACTCCCAACACTCTGCCATTTAGGGGCCGATTCACTAACTTCGAGTGAAGGATTCGAAGTAAAAAAACTTCGAATTTCTAAGTTTTTTTGGGCTACTTCGACCATCGAATGGGCTACTTCGACCTTCGACTACGACTTCGAATCGAAGGATTCGAAGTAAAAATCGTTCGACTATTCTACCATTCGATAGTTGAAGTACTGTCTCTTTAAAAAAAACTTTGACCCCCTAGTTCGGCATCTAAAAGCCAAAGTCAATGTTAGCCTATGGGGAAGGTCCCCATAGGCTTGGCTAACTTTTTTTGATCATAGGATATTCCTTCGATCGTTGGATTTAAATCCTTCGAATCGTTCGATTCGAAGGATGTAATCATTCGATTTGAAGGATGTAATCGTTCGATTCGAAGGATGTAATCGTTCGATCGAAGGATGTAATCGTTCGATCGAAGGATGTAATCGTTCGATCGAAGGAATTATCCTTCGATCGTTCGATCGAACTATCTGCGCTAAATCCTTCGACTTCGATATTCGAAGTCGAAGGATTTCAATTCCTAGTTAATTAACCCTCGATATTCGACCCTTAGTGAATCGGCCCCTAATTAGTGTATAACTTGCGTTTATATTATTTTTGCCAAAGTTCATAACTTTGCATTTATCAACATTGAACATCATTTTCCAGTTTGTTGCCCAGGACCTAGTACAGAGCCCTCGGTACTCCACTAACAACACTGGTCCAATTAAAATTAAGAATAGAATTAAAAGCAACTGTATGTAAAGTACCTTTGCCTTTATATCACTGCTTAGAGAAGTAGCACATGGGTTAATGTAAGCAATTAGAATTTGGATTTTAGGGGAACAAACATACAAACGTATTGCTTTCATCAAATGTCATTTACCAGTTTTTTGTATAGAATATAAAACTTACCCTGAGGGTGCAAGAGAGCAGGGCCGGAACTAGGGGTAGGCAGAGTAGGCACGTGCCTAGGGCGCAAAGCTCGTACCTGCTCTTTCACCTACCCCATGTCCGGTCCTATGTCTCCCTGCCACTGGAAATTTGCGGTTAAATGCGCTCGCGTAATTTCACGCATGCGCGATGGCGTGTATTTTCACGCATGCGCGATGGCGCGTATTTTCGCGCATGCGCGATTGAGCAGACACTAAGCCGGCGCTGTGGCGACCAGGTTGCCTAGGGCGCCTGGCCGAGTTGGCCCGGCTCTGCAAGAGAGAGGCTTTTACAGCTTCTTACCATATAATGAAACAGAATAGACAGAAAATTAGAACTGTGCCACCTAGGAATTGGAGACAGCTCATCTGTGTTATAAGTGCAGTGCATCAATGGAAAGACCACAACTCTTACCACATTTACATTGAACAGCAAAACATCACAAGACCCGCGCATATTTTTTACTTTCTTTCAGCGATGTGAAATAACAGCTCTCAAGTATAGTCCTCAAAAGAAATAAAAAGTGTAACACTGTTACAACAATGCTGCAATACTGTGTCTTGATCGAATTGCACTCACCTTTAGCCAGTTGTTTTTAAGCACAGCGTATAATCTCCTTTCTTTGCTATTTCCCTGCTGTTCGATGGCTTCCCCCCCCCCACTCTTGCCATGCTCCTCTGCCCTCTATTTCTTTCAGATGTTTCTAATAAATAAAGTGAAGCTGGTCATAGATGTAAAGTTTTTTAAAACATCTTTTCGTTATCGTGAGACCATGATTATCTCGAAATGATCACTTAAATGTACGATTTGTCCATCGACTAAAAAGACCATTTCAAGCGATATTGCCAGGAAAACTGAGGGTAGCTGCCTACTTGGACCTGCACCAGGGCCGATAATTTTTTTTTAACCTGGCCGATCAATTTTCTGACAGATGTCGAACGAAAAAACGTTAGATGCACGATCGTTCGATTCCCACTAACTTCACAACAGTTTGATGGATTGGTCGGATTGCATTGAAATTGATCGTTTACCAACGAAAGATCTTTGCGTCTATGGGGACCTTAAGTGCACAATAATGTATACTGCTACTCCAATTAATCGTGTCGCCTAATTTCAATATACTAAACTGAGGCCTTTTATTGAAGTATATAGTTTCTGCTGTTTTCCACTCGCCTGGAACGTCCAGGTCCCTCCTGTTCTCCGATCCACTAAAGTGGACCCAGAGAGGGAGTCACTTTTGGAAAATATAGAAAAGAAATCAATAGTTCCATTTAAATTAATTTATTTTTATTTTTGAAGATAAAATCTTCAAATAAACCCAACTCGTTTCATGTGTTATACATGAATGATTGAAACCCTAGGGGGCACATTTACTTTGCTCGAGTGAAGGAATAGAATAAAAAAAACTTCGAATGTCGAATGTTTTTTTTGGCTACTTCGACCATCGAATTGGCTGCTTCGACCTTCGACTACGACTTTGAATCGAACGATTCAAACTAAAAATCGTTAGAATATTCGACCATTCGATAGTTGAAGTACTGTCTCTTTAAAAAAAAAAAAACTTCGACCCCTTACTTTGCCACCTAAAACCTACCGAGGTGCAATGTTAGCCTATGGGGAAGGTCCCCATAGGATTTCCTATGTTTTTTTTGGTCGTAGAAAAATCATTTGATCGATGGATTAAAATCACAGACCTGCAGTCACACAAGCAAAGACAGGCTTCTGTTCAGGTCCTACTAGCTGCTGATTCGTTCCTATCCTACAGTGCAGTGAGCCGAGTGCCGCCGGCTCCCCTGAACAGCCTGGGAATTCAGGCAGCAGAAAGTGGAAAAGAAAGGAGGGATTATTTGGTTTTTTGCAGAAATATTCAATAAATTAGCCTGAATACTACTTTCTTAAGCACAATTCTTCTATATCTAAATGAGTATAGCGCACTGGTACTTTCTTATTTATTTATTAGTCTCCTTTAAGTTTTTTTTAAATGTATTGTATGGTTAATAATGCATTTGGTTATAGGTTACATCGATCTTAGGGACAGGCTTACAAAATGTATAACTTATGCAATGTATTCACAAACTGCCTGAAGAGTCAGGCAAGTGTATCAAGGGAGGTAGTACTGTATATCTTAATAGTAATTGCTGGGGGGTGTGGCTTTGCGCTGTGCAAGATGGACGCATAGCCTGAGAGCTCCGTATCGGTCTCCTTATTTAAACAGCCTAGCCCGGTCTGAACAGAGAACCAAAAAGAGACGGGCTCAAACACCATTAGAGAAATGGGCAGAGTAAAAAAAAACGTTCTTCACTGAAATTAACAGCACTTAAATCCACCTCACAGGGAATGCATACAGAGCCTACACAAGATGGCGTCCAAACACCTGTTGCTTCAGCATTTGCCTCACAGGCTGGTGTGGCGTTCCCTAACATAACAGAGCAAAGTGGAGATGCTAACCAACCAGTCACAGAAGGTAACATAAAAGAATTACTGAACACATTGTGTATTACTCTTCAAACTGATATCAAACAGACCCTGTCAGAACTAAAGAAGGAAATGAGGGGCCTAGGTGACAGAATTGATCACTTAGAAAATAAAGCTGAGGAAACTG
Organism: Xenopus laevis; assembly: GCF_017654675.1. Lineage (NCBI taxonomy): Eukaryota > Metazoa > Chordata > Amphibia > Anura > Pipidae > Xenopus > Xenopus laevis. Next base: position 54,311,206 of record NC_054382.1, on the reverse strand, counting down.
TTTCTGCACATAACAAAGTGGTAGATATATATACCAACTTAGAGGAAGAAATATTCTTATTGCAGAAAAAGGTTGTCGACCTGGAGGTCACGCAGAAATAATGTGCGTTTTAGAGGAATTTCTGAAGAGATTAAAGGTCAGGATCTAATAGGCTTTCTCAAAGCCATAACTTTAGCTGTACTACCACAAGTTTCTGACCACTTGTCTACCTTTTACCGAGTACACAGGTTACCAAAATCTCGCAATGCTCCTACTTTGGCACCAAGAGATGTAATAGTGAGATACCATTTTTTTCATGTAAAGGATGCTTTCCTTAAAGAACTTAGAAATGTGAAAGATCTACCAGAGCAATTTAAAACAATTTGCATTTTTACAGACTTGTCAGCTACTACTTTGGCACAACGCAAAAACTTTACAGAAGTAACAAAACGTCTGAGAGCAAACAATATTATATATAAATGGGGATTTCCAACTAAACTAATAGTTACCAGAAATAGCAACACCTTTGTCTTAAATTCACTAGAAGAAGCAAGTTCTATAATACGCGAATGGGATCTACACATTCCAGGTTCCAACAGGGACCTTCCAGCTAAAAAGAAACCAAGGCTTAATGCAGATTGGGAAACTATTCCAATAAATTGAGTTTATCCTGTGGCAGCAAGAGAAAGCTGCTTCCATTCTCTCTATGTCAGACCTCTAAAAAGCTAAGAGACTGATGTGGACACCTGTGGTGGGATAATTTTATTTAGTCTATCTCTTAATAACAAGTTATTTAAACATTTAAATAATTACACGTCTCAGTTTTACTGCTCCAATTTTTATTCTCATGATAAGGCAAAATGAGAATGTTTGTATAAATATGGATTCATTCCTTATGGAGCAAAGTTTCTGACTTTGAATAGTCAGACATTTACTATTTTGGTTATGTTAATTCTTTATTTAAGGTTTTGTGTAACAGATTGTAATTTTTTCTTTCAGGGTAGTGTTACAAGCTTCTTATATACCTCAATGTGGGAAAGCGTACAATATACTAAAAAATATGGAATAAAATATCAAAAAGTGATAATATATATGAGATATATCTTTTTGCAACCTTCCATAGGGTCAGTAGCACCTAACAAATTTGATGAAAATGGCAATACCAATTAAAATATTTTCCCTTAACGTGAAGGGCCTAAATTCTCCTTTTAAGAGATCCAAGACTTTTTCTCACATGAAGCAGATAAATGCAGATGTAGTCTTTATACAAGAGACACATTTTAATAAAGAGAATCCACCACAATTCTCTTCTAAATACTACCCACATATATTTCATGCAATGGCAGCAGATAAGAAAAAAGGAGTATCTATAATGATTAGCAATAGAATATCCTTTGAACTATTATTCTGTGAATCTGACCCCCGGTGGAAGGTACCTACTTTTGATATGTAAATTAAGTGATGAAGTATACACCTTATGTAATGTATATGCTCCAAACACGCAGCAAATTAAATTTTTAACATCAGTATTCAAAAAACTAAATATGCAAAAACAGGAGGAGACTTTAATAATATTATAGATCAAAAAATAGATACTACATCAACCTCAATCAAGTACCATCATTCGAATACTCAAATTATAAGAAGAAAGAAATGGATTCCCCTTTAGCTAAACTTATAACCCAATTTAATATCTATCTACCCTTGGAGGATACTTAACCCCACAACTAGAGACTATACATTCTACTTACACCCGCATGGCACTTATTCAAGAATAGATCATCTCTTAGTAGATAAATTACTTTTGCAACATGTGAGAAAAGCCAAAATTGGCACCATCACATGGTCGGATCATGTTCCAATAACTATTTCTATAAATGAACCTTTAAAAATAATTCCAATAAACACATGGAGGTTAAATGAATCTTTATTAAATAAAATAAGTGACAGGGATTTTTATAACAATAGCTTGAGAAATTATTTTGAGATTAATAACTCCAAGGAGACTTCATTACAGACACAATGGTGTGCTCACAAAGCTTCTGTTCGTGGACTCTTCATTCAAAAAGCAGCCTATTATAAAAAGAAAAATAGGTTAGAAAGAGCTGAGCTAGAATCAAACCTGGCTAACCTAGAAACACAAAATAAAATAAATCCCTCAAAAACAAAATCTAAGGAGATACAGCAAATTAGAGAGAAGCTACTTAAACTAGATCTTTCTCGCGTTGAGTTTCATCTAAGGAAAATGAAAACTTTACAATATTATAAAGGTGATAAGGCAACAGACTATACGGCACAATACTTAAAAAAAACAACTTAAGTCAAAGATCAAAAATATTAAAGCAGAAAATGGTAGCATTATATCTAACCCACTGACAATTGCTGAAAAATTTGCAAGATATTATTCTGATCTTTATAACTTAAAAACTGATGACAAGGGTACACAACCTAATCCACAATATATAGATGAATATTTAGCTAGTATTGACTTACCTTGTTTAAATAATGATCAAAAAGCCCCCATTACTCATCAAGAAGTAGAATATGCAATAAATACATCACCTATAAGAAAAACACCAGGTCCAGATGGATTACCAGTAATATATTATAAAACCTTTTCACAGATATTAGTACCTAAACTCACAGAACTATATAATAGCATATTACTAGGAGAGTACTTTCCAGATGAAATGTTACAAGCCACAATCACGGTTATTCACAAAGAAGGTAAAGATCCATCAAAGGTATCTAACTATAGGCCTATCTCTTTGCTGAACTGTGACCTTAAGTTTTATGCAAAAGTTATTTCAAACAGACTACAGGATATTGTTGGTAATATTTTAGATAAGGACCAAGTAGGATTTATTAAAGGTCGGCAAGCGTCAGATAATACCAGACGTTTTATGGATATAATACATATTATTAGACAATCAAAAGTTCCTACTCTAATACTGTCTCTCGATGCTGAGAAAGCATTTGATAGAATTTATCATGCATTGAAAAAAAAGGTCTTATGTAAACTTGGATGTAATAATACATTTTTACATGCAATTTCAGTACTATTCCAAAATCCTTTAGCCAGGGTAATAAATGAAGGTTTGTTCTCTCAAAAATTTTACATAACAAATGGAACGTGACAGGGATGCCCTCTTTCTCCATTGATTTTTAACCTAACTATAGAAATATTAGCACAAAAAATTAGAACCTCCAAAGAAATATCAGGCATACAAATTGGATGTACAGAACATCATTTAGGATTGTATGCAGATGATATAATTGTAGCTTTATCACATCCTACAGAAACGTTTCCAAAACTCATGTCTATATTACAAGATTTTGGAAACATCTCTTACTATAAAATAAATGAAAACAAAACTCAGGCACTAATGCTAAACATCCCTATTAAAGATCAATTTTCCTTGAAACGACAATTTAAATTTGATTGGCGGAAAGATTATATACTTTATTTAGGCATAAAGCTGACTAAAGAACCTTCAAAACTATTAAATAGTAATATTTTGAATACCATTAAACAGGGTATATTGGATTTAAAATCCTTATTTATTTCTTGGCTGGGTAGGCTTGCATTGATAAAAATGATATGGCTTCCAAAGTTACTGTATGTTTTACGTACTATCCCTATCACAATTCCTTCTACTTTCTTTGTTAAACTAACAAATATATTTAATCAGTTTATTTGGAATACTAAGACTCCTAGAGTGTCAACAAATATTTTACAGAGGAATAAGTCTGCAGCAGGAGTTGGAATGCCAAATGTCAAGAAATACTACAAAGCCAACATAATTAACCAAGTCACAACTCTACTTTGCCTACAACCACAGACAAAATGGTCTGATATTGAAATGACTATCCTCAAGACAGAATCTTTGGAATCTATATTTTGGACAATGGAGAAATGTAACCAAAAGAAAATAATGAACTTACCTGCAATGTTTATAAGACAGCAATAAACATCTGGAGAGATAATTGAGTCAACTCTTGGTGTTCGTCTTTCCCTTCTCCATTAGCACCTATTTCAGTTTTGGAAAACTTATTAAACACCAATCTATCCACATGGAAAAGAGAGAGTCCATTAAAACTAATAGACCTGTTCTGCCTCGAACATCTCAAAACTTTCACCTGTTTAAAGAAAGAACTAAACCTGGACAAAGCTGACTTTCATAAATACCTTATTATACGGAACTACTTTGAAACATTGATACAAGGGAGACTCAGACCGCTCTCAAATTTTGAAATCTATTTTCAATATGGTAAAAGCATAAAAAAAGTATAACAAAGATATACAATCTAGTAAGCGAACCAAAAGAAATATTAAAAAAACCTCATATGATTAAATGGGAGCAAAGACTAAAGCAAACTTTCACAATAAAAGAATGGCAAAAGGCTATTATCAAACCCCAATTGTTTACTAAATGTGTCACACACCAGGAGAATTATTACAAAATTCTATAAAATTGGTACCTAACTCCCTCAAGGATAGCAAAAATGCATCCTGAAGCTTCAAATCTATGTTGGAGATGTAACAAAGATATAGGAGATATGCTACACATCTGGTGGAATTGTAATAATATACAAAGTCTCTGGCTAGCTGCAAGATCATTAATTACAAAAGTCACTCAGCAAAATATTCCATTATCCCCAGAAGCAATGCTATTAAATCTACATGACAAACTTCCTAATAAGATCCTAGAAATGCTGACTTTCCAAATATTAAATACCTGTAAACTCCTAATAGCTGGAAACTGGAAAAAAGAGGATGTTCCAAATATACACCAAATACAACAAGAAGTAACAAATAATCTAGAATATGAAAAAGCAGTACCAAGAGGTTTGAGAGTGAAAATAATAATACAAGAAGCACATAATATTTGGCTATCTAAGACCAAAACATAAAACCTACGTTGTCTTGGACTCTCTTTTTTTTTTTTTTTGTCTCTTTAATATTAGCTATCATGGGAGATATAAAATCCCGTCTTTTTTTTTTTTTAATGTTTTGTCTGTTGTTTTGAAAATACTAGATCTTACTCCTTAGAGAAATATATGATGATACTATGTATGTATTTGTTGAAAAAACACAATAAATAATAAGAAATAAAAAAAAAATAGTAATTGCTAAACCTATTGCTGGACACTGCATATATCATGACATTGTACAAGATTTGCGATGTGTAAGTATGCACAAATAAATTAATGATTTATTGCATTGTTTTGGTAGAAAAAAGCTGAAGGCAAGAGCACCCCCTCCGCCAATTCAAGCTATGTCAAGACCACAAATGGAGCAGAGTTCTTCTTCAGAAATTGATGGGACAGACAATCAAAGCCCTGAAGACATAAAGGAGAACATGCTGCACGGGAAAATGGATCTTATGATATGTTTACCTGATGGCCAGAAAAAAACTGTTACTGTGGATAGAAGGTAAGAGCAAATAAAGGACTATATTGTAAATAGTACACATACTACATGTTTGGGGTGTATAATTGTGTTTTTGTCTAGTTCATCTTTAGATTAAATGTTTTGGATAATGTTTTTGAATTATTAACTTTTTATTTCAGCAGCTCTCCAGTTAATCATTTAAATTGCTGCAACCAGGCAGCAATATGCTCTTGAAGGTCCCCCATAGGCTAACATAGTACTTCGGCAGGTTTAAGTTGGTGAAGTATTGAAGTCAAAGTTTTTTGTAAAGAGACAGTATTTCGATTATCGAATGGTCGAATAGTCAAAGATTTTACTTCGAATAGAAGGTCGAAGTTGAAGTCGTAGTAGCCTATTCGATGGTCGAAGTATCCAAAAATTACTTTGAATTTCGATTTTTTTTAACTTTGAAAATTGATAAATCTGCCCCTTAGACACAGTATTCACATCAATAATAACTGGCCGTATATTTAGTATGGAACACTGAATTATGCAAGTTCATTTGGATTCCCGCCTTCTTCATCTTCTTATATAAGCAGGGTGCTACAATAAAGCAATGCCACACCTTGTTTCTTAGTATTGTTTATTTTGTCCCTTCCAAATATGAATACAATATGCATTCTATGTTAAGTTTGCTAAGAGAAACACATTTTGCCTTTTATTTAAATATTACACTACACACAGTCACACAAAGGCATATACACTTTCCTTCACTTTCACATCGTAGGACTGACATGCCTCACATCACACATAGGTACTGTCTAGACTAGAGCTTCCTTGAAAATAATGCACCTAAGGCTAAATATGTGGGAGTTTTAATAATGAACACATTGAGATTCCCATGTATGCATGTTTTTTTTAGCTATATTAAGTTGTTGAGACTTTTCTCATCTGTAAAACCCTAATGATGACATGAAATTTTACAAAACTATATTAAAATATATATACTGTATATTAATATATATATATATATATATATATATATATATATATATATATATATATATATATATATATATATATATATGGTATTCAAAACTGGAAAATAAATAGCGGTGTAATTAAGTTCCTTGGACATTTATGAGTATTAACTGGCCATTGCTTGTTCTTAACACCTGATTGTAATAGTGGAATTTTTAATGCATCCACTGCACACTGGAATACACAACAAAATTCATAATCTTTTTTCAGTTGGCAGTTGTGTTCTCTTTTCTTCTAAAAGGGTAATCAGTTATAAGTTACGTTGCAGTTCCAGAGCCTGAAAAATGCTGCATTGTTGGAGTAAAAGCATGGTGACTGAGCTCAAATTTTTACTTAGCTCACTGCCCTTGCAGCTGTAATTGAGCTTTAAGAACAATCGCAAAAACATCTACCAGTTTAGGAATATACTCATCACATCCTTCTATTACATCAATGGAACAATAGAAATGTTAAATAAATATATGGGCCAATACAACATCTGTTATATACCTTCCCACCTTCCTACAAATACAAATCATTTATTTTCCCACAGTTTTCCATCAATTGCGTACAACCAGACTATTAGCATTATTTAGACTCTACATTTTGGATTAGGAGCCAAAAAAGTGTTTATTTTTATTCATTCTATGTGATGTTATGGTATATTTAAGAGACAAATAAATACATGAAAGAAGCTATTTCATTTTAAACCTCCAGCATGTATTTGTATTTATCAAGTGTGTTGAATTATTGTTTTGGCTTTTGATGTAAATCTTAATATTTATTAGGACATGTTATGTACAGATGGTCAAACTGATACAAAGCACTCTGAGGCAGATTTCCAATGCTCTTTTTTCATGAGTTGTACCATTTCTACAAGTGGAACAATTAAAATTAGTTTTTACTATTAAGTACTATTTAACTATTCATCAAAATGCTAAAAATCATTTTAACTCAATTGACTACACAAAGCTGTCAATTGAGTAATGACAATTTGACACATTAATCTTTGTGCTAATTAGTTAAAGGAGAGCCAAACCCTAAAAACGAATATGGCTAAAAATGCCATATTCTTTATACTGAAATTATTGCACCAGCCTAAAGTTTCAGCTTCTCAATAGCAGCTATTGAGAAGCTAAGCTTAGGGGTCATCAATAACTATCAAGCAGAAAATGAGTTAGTAATATAAGGTGTTAGTAATATAAGCTGATGTTACAAGGCTGATAATTAAATTTGGTTTCTGTGCTGCCATGTACCAATAATCTGTATAAATTATCAGCTTTATATTGTGATATATACTATATATTGTGAGTGGGTCCCTAAACTCAGTAAGTGACAACAGCATGCTAAAGTTGTCTTTTAAAGAATGGTAATAAATCTTAAATTAAAAATAAATTTGGAAATACTTTTGGATTTCCCAGCCTGATTTTTTGTAAATTTGTCCCTATGTTTTTTAGGTAGGTTGGGTATGAACATACATATTACATTTGAATATAGGGAGGAAGCAGTGTATTTAAAACAGAACTGCACCCCTTTTATTTTCACAATAGAAAAACCTTAATTCTAAGCAACTTTAATTCTAAAAAATGTAATTCATGTACTGTATATTAGAAAGTGGACTTATTTTTCCTTTCATTGGGCAAAATTTTTTTTAATCTATTGTAAAAATAAACAGTTTGAGAATATGTGCCTTTAAAATGTAAAAAACTTTAACTTTGTTCTCCACTCATGTTTTATGTGCTGTCATGCTGGGACTCAGTTATAAACACTGGGCAAACTTGCACCTGGGCAGAAAGCCATGGCAATCAATCAACTTTTGTTTTTGATTGTTCTATACAGGCCCGGATCTATGGGTAGGCAGAATAGGCACATGCTAGGGCAGCATAGCTTTACTGAGCCAACCAAAGGCCAAAGAGAAACAATCATCCGCTAACCAGACACTGTGTGGCAGCAAGTGGTCATAGGCTAGTTGACCAATAACAGAAATATGTAAATAAAGGAATCTACCCATCAATTAGGGCAGATTCCCAACCAGTAGCTTGTGAGCTACATGTTGCTCTCCAACCCCTTTTGCTCCCAATGACCTCAAAGCAGGTGCTTTTTTTTTTAATTCCAGGCTTGGATGCAAGCTTTGGTTGTATAAAAACCAGGTGTACTGCCAAACAGAGCCTCAATGTAGGTTGACAATCCACATAGGGGCTACCAAATGGCCAATCACAACACTTATATGGCAGACCAATAGTATTTTTCATGCATGTGTTGCTCCCCATCTCCTTTTACTTCTGAATGTTGCTCACGTGTTGAAAAGGTTTGGGATCCCTGATCTAGGGAAATAAGGAAGTGTAGGAATTTAAAGCCATAGGTACTTATTAATCCTATGGGTCCCTACAGATTAAAGGGGTTGTTCTTTAGACACTTTTTACAATTTATTTGGTTTCAGACAGTTCAACAGAAATAAATACTTTTTCCAGTTACTTTCTATTTTCTATTTTTGACTGTTTTTCAAATATTAAAGTGTAAAGTTTATTTTGTTTTACCTTCTAAAGCAGCTCTGGCAGAGAAGATTGCTGATTCTTTAAAGTGGTACTGTCATGGGAAAACAGGTTTTTATTGTTCAAATATTTATTCAAAATGCATCAGTTATGTAATGTTGCCCTGCACTTTTAAAACTGCCATGTTTGCAACAGAAACTCTACTATAGTTTATATAAACAAGCTGCTGTGTAGCCATGGGGGCAGCCATTCAAGCACAGGATACACAATAGATAACTGATAAGCTTTGTAGAATCCCACTGTTTACTAAAGAGCTTATCTGTTATCTGCTGTGTATTCTGTGCCTTTCCTCCTTTTTCAGCTCCCCCATGGCTACACAGCAGCTTGCTTATAGAAACTATAGTAGAACTTTAGTAGCAAACACACTAGTTTTACCAGTGCAGATCAATAGTACATTGGATTTTTATTACTTTAAAGCATTTTATATTTTTGGTGTTGCTGTTCCTTTAATAGTGCTGCTCTAGCAGACTTCTGCACTGAAATCTGAAATTGATTTGTTATATTTAATTTTGAAATCTGACATGGGGCTAGACATTTTGTCAGTTTCCCCGGTGCACCAGTCATTTGACTTGAACTCTGATAAACTTCAGTCACTCTTTACTGCTGCACTGCAAGTTGGAGCGATAACACCCATCCCCCACCAGCAGCCCATCAGCAGAACAATGAGAAGGTAAACGGATAACAGCTTCCTGGTAGATATAAGATAAAATCCATGTCCTACTGCGACTCCTTCAATTACATTGAGTGGGAGAAACAATAGCTTGTCAGAAAGCAGTTCCATAGTGCAGCACTGGCTCTTTCTGAAACCACATGACCAGACAAAATGACCTGAGAAGGATGCATACACACCAATATTACAAATAAGAAAAAATACACTTTTTGGGTTAGATATGATATTTTACATGGTAGAGTTACTTATTTTCAGTTTAAACAGTGTAATTTAGAAATCACGACAGAATCCCCCCAGAATAACTGTTTTAAATTGATACATTTTGTTGATACATTTATTATCTTTGTCCCTGCTGAGCAGAATGAGTTTCATTAAAGGTAGCTGTTAGAATTCATACAACAGTTGCTAATATTCCACAGATACTGCTGAGATATGAATCAACAAATTGTAACAGTTCAGAATGCTTCTAGATCACTGAGTTGCCAGACTGAAACATCAGAGACAGGAACATTCAACTTTAAACTTAAATTTTGGAAAAACCAAAACAAATAAAAGATGGAAAGCAATTGAAAAAGTCTTTGTTTATGGTAAGCAATCTGAAAACAACTGAACTGAAAAACATTTTTGGAAGGTGAACAACCCCTTTAATAACTCAAATCTTGTTTCAACTTGAATCTGAAGAATGTAACATAAATGCATTTTTATCTTTACAGAGACAATTAAGCATAACAAACCCCTGCTGGTTCTTATTACTGTAAAATACCTTTTTATTATCTCTTACAGTATATGTAGATGCACTACAGGATAACATATTTAGTAGGAAAAATGCTTCTGGCAGCAAATTGTTTCATGATGTCCCATTCTCTCTATAGAACTTTTCACCACTTGAAATAAAATGGGAAGCCGGTGTTGGTAATTATCAGGGAAGAAGCAGACTTGGTGCCAAGAAGTACACAGTGTTAGGGATAAGTTATATGCTAAGAGTACCTGGCAGACATGGCAAAATTTTATCTTTAAAGTGTTTTTTCTAAGCAGATGTACATTGAGGATTTTTTATCTATTTTGCTATCTTCATCATCATCATCATCATCTCTATCTATCTATTTTTGTCTTTCTGTTTGGTAGGTTAATTACACAGGGTCTATCATTCCAACATTATTACAGCTGCAATATAATATAATATAAAAATAGATTTTTTTCAGCTGCAGTAATTTTTAGTACCAATTTTCACCTGTTGAAATTGCAAATCATATTCACTGGCTGCAGACTGTACAACTCATTTAGAAACACAAGTCATTTTGGACACAAGTCACAATGGATTTTTTTTCTCAGGATGTTTTTCGCACAGATCTAGTGCAATTATAGTTGGGAACAAGTTTGTGCTTTGTGCAAAAGGTGCATTTGTACTTTTTTACATATAGCCGGCAGTGAACATTTCCAGTGCTCAGCTTTAAATTCAAGTCATGTGATTCTTTAAAGGGGATGTAAAGGCAAAAAAATAAAATCCCATTTTTACTTTCTTTAATGAAACAGAAATCTATCTATAATATACTTTAGTTAAAAAATGTTTACTGTTTTTATAAGATCTGTATGCAGTGAAATTCCCCCCTTCATTTACTTGCTCTGATAGCTGCGGTTAGGAAACTTCAGACGGTCCCTAACTGCTCTTCAGGGAAACAATCATACTTTTCAAATGGCAGGGTGAGTCCCCCACCTTACTTTCCAGAACTGGATCAGCTTTGTATGTTTCCCTGTAGAGCAGCCAGTGACTGTGTAGAGATTTGTATCCACAGGCCCAGTGCAGTCTGCATATTTAGATTATTAATCAGTCTTGCTGTATAGGCTTCTATGGCAAAAATGATTTGACTTGTGCTGTTTTGATAATTTATGATGGTCCCTAAGCTTAACCTCCCAACAGAAGCCCAAACTACACTGAACATGTGCATGGTATTGGTCTTGCAAAGATGGTTTAACATTGTTACAAGATGATGACCCCCTGCAGCCAACTTTGAAAGCATAAATCATTTGTTTAATTGGGCTTCTGGTGCAGTAATTTCATGTTTATATTTAGTATGCAAAACACAACATTTCTAGCATTATTCTATTTTAGACTTTAGTTCCCTTTTAAGTGCAAGTCTGATGCGCCTATTGATGCAGCCTACACTGAGAACATTAAAATAACCTTTGAGGTGGTAATATACCAGGGTTCCCCTGTGTCAAGTAACTGATTGCAATTTCAAATCAATTGCAAGTGCCTGATTGACATCAATACTGCTAGTGACTGAGCCCATTTTTGTAAGACTGCCAGCTGCAGTTGCAGATTATCTTATCTTAATGACATTCTAAATTGTTTGAAATAGAATTGATGGAGTTGTATACAGTATATGTCCTGACTGCCTGGGACCACGGAGGTCTGTCCTAAGTTGCCTCCACATAGCATACCATTTAGAATAATCACATCTATTCTTTGAAAAGACTGACTGAGACCCCCTACATAATTAGGCTGATAAGACTTTTGGTGTTTTATGCTTATGTAACGTGCATCAAGCAAAGGTTTCCATCCAACCTACAGTGGGCAAGGATGTAAGGGGGTATGGGGTGGGCATGGTGCAAAAATTATTTTCATAAACCTGCGACACATAACATATATCAACTTTAACTAATATCAACTGATGTTTATAATTTTTTGAAGATGCACTAGCCCTTTCAACTCTCTTTTCTAGTAAAGCAGTGATGGACCTGCTGGTGGATATATGCAGTCAGTACCATAGGAATCCTGCTCAGCATACCATTGAGGCAAAATTTGGAGGGACCCAACAACTGTTCACTTTAAGGCCAAATACTCTCATTGGAACCCTAGATGTGCAAACAGTATGTCTAAAGGAGAAAGTTGCAGAAATCAAAGTAAAAAAGCCTGCTCCAATGATTCCAGAGGTATGTCCATGCTGTGTCAAGAAATATTTGCTTTTGAAATCCAGTCTGTGTTTTCAATCCAGAATTTATTTCCCCTGAGTTGTCTTGATGCCAAATATGTAATCGCTTTTGACTTAATTACATTTTTATTAGAAAAAAGTTGCACTGTAAGCTACCTGTAATATTCAGCTTTCTAATTTGGCTAGCAAATGCATACTGTAAGAAACGAAGCTGCTGTACTGCTTAATTTGACTGAAACATTCTATTTTAACTTCACAGAGATACTAAAAAAATCCCTGCATACAAGCACATGGTCTGCTTCCTCCTGCTTTTAAATATTGCAACATTCCTAAGTGAATTCCAATACAGTACATGCCTGAGGTCCCTTATTAGGAAAACTACAGTATATCCTAATTAAAATAAGGCTGTCTCTTATAGTACATTTTCAGTAAATAATTATATTTTTTTCAATTATTTCCTTTTTCTCTGTGATATTAATAAAGTCCCTTGTATTTGATCCTAACTAAGTTGCATGAATTCATACTGGTGGCAAAATAATTCTATTGGGTTTATTTTTGTAGTCTTTAAATTAATTTTAGCAGACTTAAGGTATGGAATCCAAATAACAGAGAAACATTTGGAAAACTTTAGGTCCTGTACTTATATCCAGAGATATTCACAGGCCTTGTAATATAGTAATGTCATAGAGTGCATGAGAACGCAGGCAAATATAATATATACAGGTACTGTATGGGATCTATTATACAGAATTGTATCTCCATACTTTGTCAACTTAAAATTAATTAAAACATTAAATAAACCCAATAGGATTATTTTCCCTTTAATAAGGATTAATTATATCTTAGTTTGGATCGGGTACTGTTTTATTATTATTATTATTACAATTATTATTATCACTACTACAGTACAGGGAAAAGACACTTAAATTTAAAAATCTGAATTATTTAATTAAAACAGAGTATTTTTGGAGACTGCCTTTTTGGATAAATTGGAGTTTTCTGGATAACAGGTTTCTGGAAACAGATCCCATACCTGATAACAAATAATGTGGTGAGGTGCATATCCCATAGGATACCCCCAAATATACACAACCTGATAGGTGAAGGGTTACCATGCCTATGTGCCGATCCTTGCAGACATCTGTACTATACGACCCTGTACTGTCTCTTCTTAGACAACCTTGCATAAGCAGCATCATGTACCATAAACAATGTTATCAGCTTGCCTTAGCCAAAATATCTTAGCTAATACGCATGCACACACTTGTCTGTTATTTCTCTCTTTCCCATCCTGATAATACGTCACTATATTGGGATGTCTTTAATTATACCCTATATAAGCCTATGTTTGGAACTTGTTATTCTTATCCACTCGTTGGTGTTTCTTGGTGCAAGTTCCCCGGATCCGGAATACGAGGCATTGTTGGCCAGACGAAATCCATAGGCTCCAGTAGCAGTCGGTTCTGTTTCCCCAACAATAGGTTCTGATGGAAACTCATGGTAGAACTGGATCATTTGGGCTTTCTAATTGGCAAAATTAAAGTTGTTAGCTACTACCCCTGTATATGTGCTATCATTCTCTTTCTGCAGACTTCCACTAGTCTGAGATGTTGTTAGTGAATGGAGTTATTTTACTTAGAACAAGAATATCCCATTTTTAAAAGTGTATATCTGCACATGTCTCACAATACTAAGTATAAGAGAAAATCAAATAATTACAGTATACCATGTTATAAAATATGCAAATTGCAGTAGTAATAATCATTCCGAATTTAGAGCTAACAATGTGAAGGAAAGCTGGAATCGCCCTACTGTTATTTGCTTGATATGTAAATGCTAGCTAGTATTATCCATTGTTATTAGTGATAAGTGAAATTTTGCACCAAGTTCTGCAACGAAAATGACACCCCATAGACATTTGTCAAGTGTCAAAAATAAATTTGTTGCCCATAGACTTCAATGCATTTTGGCAATTTTTTTTCGTTTCATGAATTTTCAGCAAAGTGAAACGGGTCCGATTGGCCAATCACTACAGTATGCAATTGCTAAACCGTAATATTTAGCATCTGCCTGAGTCTTTTTGCTAAACCTTTTGTCAGTGTAACAATGCGTAGAGGCTAAATAACGACTCCAGGTGTGATTGTAGAGTACGCATTGAGCACGTGGTGGCTTTGTGGATAAAAACACTAAGCTCCTTTTTCATCTGACCTGTTTTGCCCCTACTGTAGCCAAATGGTAATGAGTCATTACATATGTATGAGAACTATCAGGTGAAAGGAGGAAGACCATTCCATGCTCCATCTAAATTCACTTTATACCATTTGACAGTTGTCACTTCTCAATGGACAGAATCTAAAGGTTGGGCCTTTTGTTCTTTTTTTCCCATAGAAAACTGTAAGACTTGTTGTCAATTTCTTTGGGACCCAGAAAACTGTAGTGAGAGTCAGTCCTGAAGATCCCTTGCTGAGTATTCTATTAGCTATATGCGAGAAGTGTAGATTTCAGCCTGAGGATGTTATTCTATTAAGAGACACTACCAGCAATGAGAAACTGGATATGACAAAGTCACTTAAGGTCTTGGGAATCAAGGAGCTTTATGCTTGGAATAGCAAGCAAGGTGAGTGTCGTTATTCTAAGTCATTAGAGCAGTGTATAGTTGGTATTATAAATTTAGCTGTACTTATTATCTTGAGAATATGGACAATAAATAAAGCATCTAAATTACTAGCAACAAAGTCAATTAAAATGCAAATGCAATGACCTTTTATAAATGTGTTTAATGTAGATATTTTTCTTGTGTCATTTAAAATAATATGCATTTTAACTGCTCTTTTAGCTGTAAAACACGCAATAGGTACAAATTTGCCATTGAGCTAGCAATTCGATTAGATCAGTGTGTGTATAGACCTTATACAGGAAGTAGATGGTTCCCCTTCCCTGCTTCCATGTGATACCATGAGTGTCTGCTCAAGTTGAAAACCCCAAAGGCTTGTCTTACAGCTGGTGCAGATTCTTACCCGTGGGAGAAAATTAGATCCAGAAATGACACATTTCCTTAGTAAGAAATGGTTTAGGCATTGTCTGAGGTATAACAATAATTTTGGAGGCTGAAGTAGAGTTATATAGCAACTACAATTGCTTTATAAATATAGTCAAGATTAGTTTTCTTTTATAACTGTACGTAAAGTCATTATGCTAAAGCTGAAGTACATTTATGAATAGGTTATTTTATTGATGTCACATATAATATAATTTAACAAAACGACCTGACTGGTAAATCTATTTTTTGTGTGTGTTTTGTAGGTCCACATAAAAGTGGTAAATGTCTCACCTTAATATGGAACGATTAACTATTTTGTCATGTAATTACAGTCTGACACACATAGTCTGAGACGATCTTTCTAAACTGTAAATGTTATCCTCATAAACATGTGCTCCTATGTCATTATAATTGTGCTTTTTATATCTTATGGTGATCTCTTGTATAACTTTCTACCTTTGCACACTTTGCAGGCTAAAAGCTAACATAAGCAATTATTATTTTGTAAAAAAGCGTTGGAAAGTCATACCTTATACCACATTTGTACACGCTATTTTTCTGCAGCAAAGAGAGAAAGCTCTTGACTAAACTTTATACTGTACATGGAACTGTAATATATAATGAATAATAAATATTAAGTCACCTCAAAATAACTTAACCTGTATAAACGCACTTGGCTTGGGGCCTTGTGCTTTTATATGGTCAAGTACTCCTCTGTGATCTACAAAAATTACAGTAAGGGGTACATTGGTGGTCAAAATGGAACATGAAACTACGAGGATAAAGTTGGAATTGTTTTCACTGGAAAAGAGGTGCTTGCAAAGGGACATGCCAACTTTTTACAAATATATTGTGTTACTCTGCATGGATAAGTGAGATTGACATTCAGGGACACATTTTGCAGTAATGCACTATGCGAGGAGAAGGCAGGGAGTTGATTGGGCTTTTCTCATTGGAGGGTTTAGTTTTCCTTTAATTAAAGATAGTACTGGTAAATATGTGGAGTCCTTGTGGGTAGATATCTTAGCTGGACTTAATATGGGTGATTACAATTATATAAGCCTTGACAGGAGTACAAGAGTAGCAAAATCAGAAAAGCTAACAGGTTTGTGAAAATGCTAAATGACAGCTTTGCATTTCAGGTAGTTCAAGAGCCTACCAGGAAAGACTTTTCACAGGACTAAACACAGATAATGTCTTTAAAATGCTTAACAAAAATATACCACTAAATCATTATGATTTGGTAACAAGGGTGGCATAGAAGTTTATTAAAAAAAACTTACATTTCAGGCATTCAAGTTAGCAGGGTTGGCTAAAACTTTTATTAGGAACAAAGAGGCCAATAAAGAAAGTAAAGATAAGATGAGCTAAAAAAGAACAATGAAAGGGGCATTACAGGAGTAAAATAAATCTAAAATTATTTTTTAAATACTATTAATATAATAATACAGCTCTGTGCATAAAGGAACAATTCAGTTTAAATATAAACACTGGATAGATAGAAAGACTGCGCAAAATAACATAAAGTGTAATCTATAAAGGCTGAAGTGACTGGATGTGTAACATAATAGCCAGAACACTACGTCCTGCTTTTCTCTAACTCTGAGTTAGTCAGCAACTATAAAGTGGGCCACATGGGACATAACTATTCAGTGAGTTTGCAATTGATCCTCAGCATACAGCTCAGATTTAAAAGAAACAGTTATGACCCATGTAACCCCCTCAAGTCTCTGATTGGTTACTGCCTGGTAACCAATCAGTGGAAACCAAGATAGCTGCTGTTAGAAAAATCTGCCAATGACCATTCAGGGTTCAGAGGAATGTGATAAGTTTTATACTCGCTGCGAGGGGACAAGCAATACAGAAGTAAGCTGCAGGTTGACCAGCTAATACAGAAAGTAGCTGGCTTTTATAGATACTGTAAAATGTTACAATCTTTCTGCAGCTGATCTGGCCCCACGTTCATGTCATTTATTCAGGGGACAGTTAGCTGTGTACAAATGCACTGTTTCAAATTATCACAAAGACTTGTTATTGTTAAAGAAGCTACAATTATCACAAGGACATGTTATTGGTAAAAGAAGCTACATTTCACATATCATGCGTTTCAAGTATTAACTCAAGAATTTCCTTACATTTCCACCCTTTTTATACTTGTGAATGCATTATGTGTGACAGAAAAACATCAGTGATCAGGACTAGCATAGCTTTTCATCCTTCGTGTCATATATCTGTGTTATAATTATCCACATAGTCATAAGAGCAGAGTGAAGCTGCAGTATACATGGTTTTAGTAAAAGTAGTATCGATAAGATGTTGCAATAAGCCACGAATACAAGGGATGCAACAGCACCCACAGGTTACCAAAATAGCTGCAAGTATAGCAGTTGAAATTATCACGCTGGATTCAAGTCCGCTCCATTTCCTGAACCAAGTCTGAAGAAAGTCGGTGAAAGGGTTGGCTATCCCAGAGTTTTCCGCCAGTTCATTAGATAACATAGTCAGTCCTTCCAAGGCCTTAGTGATACTCCCATCAGGAGCCTTGTTATTTGGGATGAAGGTGCAACACATGTCACCGAAGATTTTGCACACGCCACCTCTCTCGGCAAGAAGCATGTCCAAGGCTAAACGATTTTGCCAGGCAACCAAGGAGGTGGCTTCTAGTTGACTTGCTACACCTTTGAATCCATCACAGGTAAAGTTGACAAATCTCTGTTGGTTGTAGTAGATGTAGTTGATCCAATCGACGTTCTTGTTTATAGTTGCCCACCAGGCGAGGAAGGATTCAAAACCAGCGGTGATTTGATTTCTGGCCTTATATTCATCTGGGACTCCTCGGGGTACTCCTATATCATCAATGTATACATGATTGTCGAAAGACCCTTTGGGTCGGACTTCTCTTTTGGAGTGGTGAATCTTTTCCAATCTTGGTACCTGCGGAATAGAGGTTACGGGAAAAGCATAGAAAGGCAATATCAGTTGTACTAAACAGCAGCTCCCACTCCAGAGACTTGGAAGTAAGGGACGCAATTTCATGTCTCCACATAACCACCATATATCTGCCCGCACACTACGGTGGCCCTGGAACCATCGTTTCTTAAATGTGGTGTTGTTCTGTTTCAGAACTATATTTCGGGCACAAAAGAAAGCTGGCAGTGCCAGTAATTTCTGACCATGCCCTTGACAATGGAAACAGGTATAATTACCTGCGTATACTGTAATGGCAGGTGGCAAATCTTTCAAAGGGCTAGAAGGGTAGAGAAGGGACAAGGTGGTACAGTTTGCAGGTTGTTTTTCAGTATATAACTTAAGCACACACTGCAACCCTTCTAGGTCATTATCAGGGTTCAGCGGGAATGGCACTGTGCCAAGGGCTGGTCGTGCTTTGGCGCAAGCGAAGCAGTTATCTTTCCCTGCCCGGGTGGCCGTGTATGTGACCCACTTTAACCACTCGTTCCCCTCGGGAACACCTGTCTCTATTTCAAAAGTTTTTTCAAGGGTGAGATTCGGTAAGTAAGTCACCCTCCCTTCCGAGCCTGGGCTCAGAATATCGGGGATAGACATGTTTTCTTTAAGAAATGGGTTTGTTGGCTTTATGGCCTCTGCCCTATCTACGGTTACATTAATTAATCCCATGGGGTCTGTTCCTGTGATGGTAATCCCGAGACCAAAAAGGTTTTGGTCTCTGGGATGTGCATTTTTAATGGTTAGGAGCAGTGGGTTACATGACTTGATCGTGCAGTAAGCAGATGGGGCTTTCTTTATTATGGAAATCCGCTGCTGCATGAATTTCTTTAAGTCTCCTACCCATGGTGCTATCTCCCACCCTTGGGGATCTGTACTCCACCAGATTGTGGACCAATCTGGGCAGGGCTTTAGTCCAGGGTTGGGGTGTGCAATAATGCACATATACTTATTTTCCCAGGAAAAGGATCTAGCGGCCTCTAAGGAATCACACCGAATTACGTCACAGGCATCAAATTCAACTGTGGTAGTGGTTCCTTCGATAATGGTAATGTCTAAAGGTTTGCTCCACGGTGGATATGAATAATACTTGGGAAGTGGTCCCCAATCCTGTCTGCCTGTTGTACCTATACTCCGGGGAGTCCTATTTCTTGGGAATGGGGGATGCTCCCCAGCAGGTGTAGTGTTGTGGTTGGCAGCATTATGATATAAGGGGAAGAAAAGCCAAGGGAATAAGATAAAAAACATTATTAGTGCTAACATGCCTGCACAACCCCACCTTGAGAATGGTGTCCAGGTATCGTATTGTTCTACTCTTTCCCTATTTCTGCTGCTGCTCCCAAATAGTCCCATGGTTCTTCACTGACGTTGAGACGACCCCCTCCTTAGTGGAGAGAACCCCCTTTGTAGTCAGACTGTATTCAAAGGACTATTTGGGTTCCCTGGTCACTTGCCCTAGTTCTTTTACTAGTTTACAATGGCTGGCATGTACCCAGGACACCCTTTCTGCAATTTTTACAGCAGTGGGGGTGGACAATAATACCTGATAAGGCCCTTCCCACCGTGGAGTCGCCCAATTCTTCTTTTTTATTACCTTTACCCACACGTAGTTTCCAGGCTTCACAAGTTCTATTGGGATGGGTTCTCCGGTATCTGGAAGAGAATTTGGAGTAAGAAGCTCTTGTTTATTTAACATTCTGCACATATGCTCAGCTAAACTCTGATCTGCCTCCTCCTCACTGGTCTGGAATTGGCTAAGTTGAGGTATACGGTATGGTCTGCCATAGATTACCTCGAAAGGGGTTAACCTTTTGTGGCTGGGAGTAATTCTTATGGCCAATAATGCTAATGGTAGGCACTGTATCCATGTCATTTTGGTTTCTTCCATTAATTTCCTTAGCTTGTTTTTCAATATGCCATTGTGTCTTTCCACTAACCCCGCTGATTGTGGATGATAAGCACAATGATTTTTTAGTGAAATAGAGAAATGTTTAGTTAGTTGGGTGATGATCTGGTTTACGAAGTGGGAACCGTTATCACTATAGATGTGTTCTGGTATCCCAAATCGTGGAATAATCTCTTTTGTAAGTGCCTTGGCCACACTGAGGGCATCTGACGTGTGTAATGGAAAAGCCTCCACCCATCTGGAAAAGGCATCGATAATTACAAGGCAGTATTTCTTGTTCTCACACTTATTGAGTTCAATAAAATCCATGCAGATTGTCTGAAATGGGTATGTTGCTGGTGGAAACTGCCCTTGTTTGGGACGCAGAGCGCCTTGTGCATTATATTTGTTACAGATATGGCATGCCAAACAAAACTTTTTTGAGTAGTTTGAGAATCCATATGTTGTAAAGACTTTGTTTATAATAGTTACCATCCCTCCTGTTGAGACATGGCTTTGCCCATGACTCAAAATTGCAGCATAGCGAAACAGTGTAGTGGGAAGGATTGGTTTTCCTGCGGGGCAATAATATATACCCTGTCTAAGTTGGGCCCCTTTAGAAACCCATTTGTGGCGTTCTGCTTCGCTGACAGTATCTTGCATGTCTTTGAGTAACCGTTGATCTAAAAAGGTGGTGTCTGGTGATGTGGCTAAAGCTTGAATGTGTTGTGCGGCTGCTTTTGCAGCTGCATCGGCTTTGGCATTTCCTACTGATACTGGATCAGTCTGGTTTGTGTGTGCAGCACATTTGCAGATGGCCAATTCTTTTGGTAGTTGGATAGCATCCAATAACTGTATGATAAGGTCTTTATGTGAGATGGGCTTACCGGTGGAAGTGACCATGCCTCTATTTTTCCACTGCTGGGCAAAAACATGACAGGTGGAAAAGGCGTATTGACTATCGGTATGAACTGTAATTCTCTTTTGTTCTCCTATCTTACAGGCTTCTGTCAGGGCTGCCGCTTGAGCTGAGCATGTGGAGGGGAGTGCCTTGGCCACCAATATTGTATCACTTGTTACCACGGAATACCCTACCAGATTTTTCCCAAATGCATTTTTGCTAGCGGACCCATCAACAAACAGTATGAGGTCGGACTGTGGCAAAGGGCAATCTTTCAAGTCTGGTCTTGGCAACATCCGCTCAGAAATCTGTTCTAAGCAGTTGTGAGGTGTGCCATCCTCTGAGGTGGGGAGCAAAGTAGATGGATTGAGGGTGGTGCACCTCTCAATCGTTAAATGGGGTTGGGACAATAGGATGGTCATGCATGACAAATGCCTTGCTGGAGACATGTAAGAAATTTTGTTTTGTAGTAATATAATCGCTACTGCATGGGGCACTTTGAGTGTTAAGGGGTGGAACAGAACTATAGAAGCTGATGACTGTACGGCCGATGCTGCCGCTATTACGGCTTGTACACATGCCGGTAGGCTGAGGCTGACAGGGTCTAATTTGGTGGAATAAAAAGCAATCGGCCTTTGCTTATCACCATGTTTCTGGGTTAGAACAGAAGTCATATGTCCCTGTTTACAGTCCACAGACTGTACAAATGGCTTTGAATAATCAGGGAACCCTAAAACTCCCGTGCCGACTAGTAGTTGTTTTACCCTTACAAAGGCTGTTTCAGCTTCTGGGTTCCAAATGATGTTATCATTTGCCGCCATGGCAACTGAATAGATTAGGGCGGACAATGGGGCTGTTTCTAGGGAGAAATTTGATACCCAGGCCCTGCAGAAATTTATCAGACCCAGAAAAGACATCATTTCCCTTTTTGTCTGCGGTTTTGGTGCTTGCAGAATAGCGTTTTTCCTATTTTTGTCTAGATGCCGTCCCTGACAGGATATAGTGTACCCCAGATATCTGACCTCTTGCTGCCACAACTGCAATTTGGCTCTGTTAACTTTGTGACCATTATCTGCTAAGAACCTCAACAACTGGAGTGTGTCATGTTTACACTTTTCTTGTGTGTCAGATGCCACCAATATGTCATCTACATACAGGAGAATCTGACTACTCTCGGGAGGATTATATTTGGCCAAATTGGCCGACATAATCTGTGAGAATATCGTAGGACTCTCACAGTAGCCCATTGGGAGCCTTCTGTACGTGTACCTTTTGTTTTTGAACGTAAAGGCAAACCAAAATTGGCTATCCTCATGGATTAATATGGAAAAAAATGCATTTTTGATATCAACCACTGAAAAATATTTACTGTTTGGTCTGAGATCATTTAGTAGGGTATGAGGATCAGGGACACAGGGCGCTCTTGGGATGACTACCTGATTTACTGCCTGTAAGTCTTGAACCATGCGCCAACTCCCATCCGGTTTCTTAACTGGAAACAATGGGGTATTGCAGGGGGAGTCTGGGCAAGGTCTAAGAACCCCGTTTTCTAATAACTCAGAGATTATTGGCTGTATGCCCTCCTCTGCTTCTCTTCGCAAGGGATATTGTCTCTGATGGGGTCTGAAGGTTGATTTTGGGGTAATGGTGACTGCCCCTGCTCCTTTAATGAGTCCTACATCTGCCCTCCCTGTGGACCAAAGGTGGGAGGGGAGATCGGCCAATTCGGGCCAATCCTCATTCTGTTGATATATGTGTCAGTATGGGAGATTAACTGCTTGTAGGTGAGTGCCTACATTCCCAATGGTTACCCAGTTCAATTTCAAAGTAAAAACTCCTATCTCCTCTAATTCTTGAGGAGTCTTAAAGGACCACCTGGTTACCATGTTCCCCAAATCTTGCCACTTGTTTCTTTTGTTTTTTGTTAAAGACACGTGAGGTCTGCTAAACGCTCTATGGAGCGGTTTAAAATCTCTAGACAATGCACAGGTAACTACTGAGTTACCAAAGCGGTCCCAATATAGGGTTTGAAGTGTGAGAGAACCATATTTGTATTTGTGTAACAATTGTTCATATGAGGGGTCTGACCCCTCAGTGTATTTAAAATAAAGGGTGCAGTGCAACTCATTTTGAATGTCGACTTCCCTCCCTGGTGGCAACTTTTTGGAAATTAGTTCCCTCAACTCTTGAGTCACTGCCTGAGGACCTTTTTGTACAAGATCTAAGCTGTACCAGTATCTAAGATTCCCTTCCCCCTGCACTACATGTGTATCAATCATTCCAGTTCGTTTAACTGAGATATGGGTGGATCCTGGAATTAGGGCAATTCCTAGTTTTACCAACATGTCCCTTCCCAGTAAGTTGACAGGACAACGGGAAGAGAGAATGAATTGATTAAGAACAGTCTGTTGGGTGAAAGGGTCCGTTACGGCTAATGGTGGGGACAAGTATACTTTGTCTAATTGTCCCCCTGCTGTTCTCAAAAAAATGAATTCCTCAGTTCTTTGGATAGTTGGCACATCAGAGGGGTGTATGAGGGATCTACATGCCCCGGTGTCACATAGGAAGGTAATGGATTTCCCCCCAATTTCAAGGGTGATTTGGGGTTTTGACTCACATAAGAGACTACATTCTATTCTAAATTAAGAATTTCCTCATTTTCATGGGTCTCCAAATTATGTACAGGGGAGGGTGTACTTTCACCTAGTCATGCCTCACGAGGAGGACTTCTGTTGTCCTTATTATATATTTTTGCTTGCATTTCCTAGCAATATGCGCTGGTTTCCCACAACGAAAACACTCATTTCTCCTGCGTCTTTCACTTATTTCCGTTTCTCGCTTGTTATCTAGACGGGGTTTAAACTCCCCTTCTCTCTGTCTACCACGCCCTCTTTCCTGCTTTACTATATACACATCATCCTCATCTAAGACACATAATTTAACCTTTTGCTTTTTCTTATTTTGAAAATGTCTTTCAGCATGTCTAGCATACTCAAGGACTGTTTGCAGTCTGCCCACGCTGTGATCTACCATATGTTTAGTTACAAAACCACCAATCCGGGGCAGGCATCCACGTAGAAATGCATTTTTTAGTTGTTGCTCATAAGGACAATCATTTACCATGCCCTGTTCTGGTATAGGTACACCGCTATATATGTCAAACGTTTCCTTCAGTCTACCGTAATATCGGTCCACAGTTTCATCCTCACTTTGGCGACAGGTATTAACCTCTTGCCAATCGGCTCTTTTGGGCCATTTGTCCTTAATTCGGTTGTTAAGGCTATCAAAAAGGACTTTAAGTTGAGCATTGTCATGGGGCCAAGCAACATTCTGTGTGTTAGCGGGTACCCAGTCTCCTACTACAATGCACCAGTCTGGCCCTAATACCTGCCGGTATACTTGTTCAACTTCACTGCCATTTAATCTATAGCTGAGACGCAGCCGTTCCATTTGTTCAACAAACTTCACAGCATCCTGTTTGGGATGGGGTATGCCCTCAGTGGCCTTTTTAACGTCTTCTAAAGTCCAAGTTCTATATACCCACATGGTCAGAGGTTGGTGCTGCCTACCGCCCAAGGGGTTAGGGACTTCAATCATGGGTAAAGTATTGGTTTCAAGTGGCAGTGGGGGTTTGTTAGGGTGCCAATTTCTGATGGCAACGGGGGATATATTGAAGGGCCTGGTGTGGCTACTGGGGCATCTCTAGGTTGATATTGTGGGGAATTTTCTGGGACTACGGCAGGTGGGGAGCTTGGAGCTGGAGGGGTGTATTCCTCCTCGGGCACTGTCCCTTCATTATCTTCCTTCCTCACATATAATTGTTCTTGCACCTTGCCTTTCTTGGCATTCCTTTCTTTATATTCCCTCCTATTACATTCCTCCAACCATCTTTTTGCTATATTCAACCCCTTTTTCCTTTTGTTTTCTGACCTCAGTACCTGCATCAACCTTAATAGCTTTCACAAGTAATCTACACTGTTCCTTGTCTAATATAGGGTCAAAATTATAATTCTCTTTCCACCTTTTTAAGAACCTAATATTATTTGGATCCTGGTCACGCATGAACTGAGCGTCCTCAGTTAGATCATTGATACTTTTACAGCATTTATTTCCCATGGTTAGTAAGTAAAAATGACAAACAATTGACAAACAATTTTGTGGAGTCAAACGCCTGGTGAAGCAGTACTCACGGATATGGCCTCACAGCTTGGAGCTCGGCCAAGTAAAACCTGAGGAGCAAGGTAGTCCGTTTGCCGAAAACGTTCACCGGTCAGTGTATCGCCCTTTATGGCCTGTCTGAGGGGTTGACCATTCCCTCTTTGACTCCCAAACACTCTCTTTCACACACTTTCAAACAACAAATTCAGCGGTCCCCGGAGTACTCTTTATCTTTAACGTGCACACGGAGTTAGTTATTCCTGTAGTCTTCTCACACAGACTATGGACTTGTCCGCTTGTCACTCTGTTTCTTTATCAAAGGCGGGCGATTATGCCACTTAACACCTTAATATCAACAGTCTAGGTGACCGGACCCACTATCACTCCCTGTCTCTTTATCGAAGGCGGGCGATTATGCCACTTAACACCTTAATATCAACAGTCTAGTGACGGGACCTTTACGTAGCAACAGTCTAGGTGACTGGACCCACTATCACTCCCTGTCTCTTTATCAAAGGCGGGCGATTACGCCACTTAACACCTTAATATCAACAGTCTAGTGATGGGACCTCTACGTAGACAACTAGTAACAACAACAACAAAAAGAAAACATATACGTTACCAGATTCCAGTGACCCTGGTCGCTGTGTTCTTTGGAAACCGTCACTGTTCCCCCAAACGAGTGCAACTGGCCTCTCTTTACGACAGCTGTCGGAGGTCTTTCGGTTCAGTCCACAGAGAGAATAGGATTAACCCTCTGCAGTGACCACAGTCACGTTTCCCGTTTGAGAAGACAGATGTTGGTTTCCGGTTCGAAGGACCAAGTTGTTAGAAAAATCTGCCAATGACCATTCAGGGTTCAGAGGAATGTGATAAGTTTTATACTCGCTGCGAGGGGACAAGCAATACAGAAGTAAGCTGCAGGTTGACCAGCTAATACAGAAAGTAGCTGGCTTTTATAGATACTGTAAAATGTTACAATCTTTCTGCAGCTGATCTGGCCCCACGTTCATGTCATTTATTCAGGGGACAGTTAGCTGTGTACAAATGCACTGTTTCAAATTATCACAAAGACTTGTTATTGTTAAAGAAGCTACAATTATCACAAGGACATGTTATTGGTAAAAGAAGCTACATTTCACATATCATGCGTTTCAAGTATTAACTCAAGAATTTCCTTACAGCTGCAAAGCAGAAAGTAGTGTTTCTGGCTATTATGTTGGACATCCAGTCACTCCAGCCTTTATAAATTACATTTTTGGCTAACCAACTATATTAGAAACATTTTTGTATTTTGCACAATCTGTTCATCTAGTTTTATTTTTATACTGAACAATTCTGTTAATGCCAGCCTTCAGCAGAGTGTATCTGTATGGCACACTTGTAAAGGCTCAAGTGCTACATGAATGCTACTTATTCCCTTTTTTATGTGCCCTTTTTCTGTCTTTTACCCCAACCCAATATAATTTTATATCTTTGTGGCTGAGAAGATAGTAAACCTTTAAAAAGGAGATAATGTTGTAATAAAACATTCTTCACAGGAACAGTGTTTCAATATTTGCAGTGCTTTGTATGTGCATATTGCAGGATTATAGATCTAATAAAAGGAGCAAAGTTTACACCTGATTTAGTAACTTGATGTAGAGAGTGATTCTGAGACAATTGGCAATTGTATTTAATTTCTTATTATTTGTGGTTTTTCAGTTATTAAACTTTTTTATTCAACAGCTCTCCAGTTTGCAAATCCATCAGTTTGGTTGCTAGGGTCCAAATTACCCTAGCAGCTATGCAATGATTTGAATGAGAGACTGGACTATGAATAGGAGAGGACTTGAATAGAAAGATGAGTAATAATGGTAGCAGCAACAATAAGGGGCAGATTTATCAAGGGTCGAATTTCGAAGATAAAAATACTTTGAAATTCGACCATCAAATTAAAATACTTCGACATCGAATATTGAAGTCGATTTTTTTTTAATCAAATTTGGGTATCCTGTGGTTGAAGTAAAATCATTTGATCGAACGATTAAATTAAATTTCAGCGATCAAACAATTTTACTTCGACTTCCAAAAATGTAGAAAATTGCTCTAGAAGGTCCCCATAGGCTAACATAGCACTTTGGCAGGCTTAATTTGGTTGAAGTTGAAGTTTTTTTTAAAGAGACAGTACTTTGATTATTCAATAGTCGAATATTCAAACTATTTTACTTTGAATTCGAAATTGAAGTCGTAGTATCTTATTCGATGATCGAAGTATCCAAAAAAATTGTACTGTATAAAGGCTGGAGTGAGCAGATATCTAATATAATAGAACAGAACCCAACTTCCTGCTTTTGAGCTCTCTAACTCTGAGTTAGTCAGCGACTTTAAAGTGGGACACATGGGACACAACTATTCAGGAAGTTTGCAATTGATCCATAGGGGCAGATGTATCAAGGGTTGAATATCGAGGGTTAATTAACCCTCGATATTTGACTGCCGAATTAAAATCCTTCGACTTCGAATATAGAAGTCAAAGGATTTTGCGCAATTCGAAGGAATAATCGTTCGATCGAAGGATTATCCTTCGATCAGAAAATTGTTAGCAAGCCTATGGGGACCATCCCCTTGGCTAACATTGGCCTCGGTAGGTTTTAGGTGGCGAACTAGGGGGTCGAAGACATTTTTAAAGAGACAGCAAATTTTCTAAGAAAATCCCTCTGTGCACCATATTAAAGTTAATGTAAAGGTGAAAAACCCCTTTAATGCTGCACTGATTAACCCTTGTCATTAACACAGAAAAAAATGTATTTCAGACTCCTTTGCTTATATCCTTTGAGTACAGGTATGGGACCTGCTATCCAGAATACTCAGGACCTGGGGGTTTCCAGTAGGGATGTAGCGAACGTCGGAAAAAAAGTTCGCGAACTTGCGCAAAAACGTGAGCGGTTCACGAACCCCATAGACTTCAATGGGAAGGCGAACTTTAACATCTAAAAAAGACATTTCTGGCCAGAAAAATGATTTTAAAGTTGTTTAAAGGGTGCAACGACCTGGACAGTGGCATGCCAGAGGGGGATCAAGGGCAAAAATGTATCTGAAAAATCTGCCTGTGTGTGCTTGGAAGAGATAGTGTAGGGGGAGAGCTGTTAGTGATTTCAGGGACAGATGATAGTAAGTTTGCTGGCTAGTAATCTGCTTGATACTGCTCTGTATTGGAGGGACAGAAGTCTGCAGGGATTTGAGGGACATTTTAGCTTAGGTAGCTTTGCTGGCTAGTAATCTACTGTTCTCTTTAAACAACTGCCATACGTTGACCTTGTAGGCATTGTTTGCCCAGTTTTTTTGGACGCAGCCACTGAAGCACAGTTGCCAGAAAAAATATGCCATATAAATGCTGAAAATAGTAATTTTTCGCCATACGTTGACCTTGTAGACATTGTTTGCCCAGTTTTTTTGGTTGCAGCCACTGAAGCACAGTTGCCAGAAAAAATATGCCATATAAATGCTGAAAATAGTCATTTTTTGCCATACGTTGACCTTGTAGGCATTGTTTGCCCAGTTTTTTTGGTCGCAGCCACTGAAGCACAGTTGCCAGAAAAAATATGCCATATAAATGCTGAAAATAGTCATTTTTTGCCATATACGTTGAGTCAACGTATGGCAAAAAATGACTATTTTCAGCATTTATATGGCATATTTTTTCTGGCCTCTGTGCTTCAGTGGCTGCGGCCAAAAAAACTGGGCAAACAATGCCTACAAGGTCAACGTCGTTGACCTTGTAGGCATTGTTTGCCCAGTTTTTTTGGCCGCAGCCACTGAAGCACAGAGGCCAGAAAAAATATGCCATATAAATGCTGAAAATAGTCATTTTTTTGGTCGCAGCCACTGAAGCACAGTTGCCAGAAAAATTATGCCATATAAATGCTGAAAATATAAATTTTTTTGGTTGCAGCCACTGAAGCACAGTTGCCAGAAAAAATATGCCATATAAATGCTGAAAATAGTCATTTTTTGCCATACGTTGACCTTGTAGGCATTGTTTGCCCAGTTTTTTTGGTCGCAGCCACTGAAGCACAGTTGCCAGAAAAAATATGCCATATAAATGCTGAAAATAGTCATTTTTTGCCATATATGTTGAGTCAACGTATGGCAAAAAATGACTATTTTCAGCATTTATATGGCATATTTTTTCTGGCCTCTGTGCTTCAGTGGCTGCGGCCAAAAAAACTGGGCAAACAATGCCTACAAGGTCAACGTCGTTGACCTTGTAGGCATTGTTTGCCCAGTTTTTTTGGCCGCAGCCACTGAAGCACAGAGGCCAGAAAAAATATGCCATATAAATGCTGAAAATAGTCATTTTTTTGGTCGCAGCCACTGAAGCACAGTTGCCAGAAAAATTATGCCATATAAATGCTGAAAATATAAATTTTTTTGGTTGCAGCCACTGAAGCACAGAGGCCAGAAAAATTATGCCATATAAATGCTGAAAATAAAAATTTTTTTGGTTGCAGCCACTGAAGCACAGAGGCCAGAAAAATTATGCCATATAAATGCAGAAAATATGCATTTTTTTGGTCGCAGCCACTGAAGCACAGTTGCCAGAAAAAATATGCCATATAAATGCTGAAAATAGTCATTTTTTGCCATACGTTGACCTTGTAGACATTGTTTGCCCAGTTTTTTGGTTGCAGCCACTGAAGCACAGAGGCCAGAAAAAATTAAACCAGTAGGGTTTGCACCCTAGTTTGTAACGGTGGCGGAGGGAGGAGGACGCTAAAGGACAGCTGTGTGTGGAGTCATGAGGCTTGAAGAGAAGGACAGCTGCATAGAAGTCAGAACAAGTCTTCCGGCGTGCAGTAACCCTCCGAGATCCACCCCTCATTCATTTTAATAAAGGTCAGGTAATCGACACTTTTGTGACCTAGGCGAGTTCTCTTCTCAGTTACAATCCCTCCTGCTGCACTGAAGGTCCTTTCTGAGAGCACACTTGAGGCTGGGCAAGACAAGAGGTTCATGGCAAATTGTGACAGCTCTGGCCACAGATCAAGCCTGCACACCCAGTAGTCCAGGGGTTCATCGCTCCTCAGAGTGTCGATATCTGCAGTTAATGCCAGGTAGTCCGCTACCTGCCGGTCGAGGCGTTCTTTGAGGGTGGATCCAGAAGGGTTGTGGCGCTGCCTTGGACAGAAAAACATTTGCATGTCTGACGTTACAGACTGGCCAAAGGGCTTTGTCCTTGCAGGTGCGCTCGTGGCAGGATTACTGGCACCTCTGCCCCTGGAATGTTGATGAGTTCCTGAAGTGACATCACCCTTAAAAGCATTGTACAACATGTTTTGCAGGCTGGTTTGTAAATGCCGCATCTTTTCGGACTTGTGGTATGTTGGTAACATTTCTGACACTTTATGCTGGTACCGAGGGTCTAGTAGCGTTGCGACCCAGTACAGGTCCTTCTCCTTAAGCCTCTTGATACGGGGGTCCTTCAACAGGCATGACAGCATGAAAGACCCCATTCTCACAAGGTTGGATGCAGAGCTATCCATCTCCGCTTCCTCATTATCAAGGACTGCATCATCCACGGTCTCCTCCCCCCAGCCACGTACAAGACCAGGGGTCCCCAAAAGGTCACCACTAGCCCCCTGGGAAGCCTGCTCCTGTTGGTCCTCCTCCTCCTCCTCCACAAAGCCACCTTCCTCCTCTGACTCCACTTCTGGCACCTCTCCCTGCGTTGCAGCAGGTGCCTGGGTTCGTTCTGGTGATTCCGACCAGAAATCGCGCGCTTCCAGCTCCTCGTCACGCTGGTCTACAGCCTCATCTGTCACTCGTCGCACGGCACGCTCCAGGAAGAAAGCGAAGGGTATTAGGTCGCTGATGGTGCCTTCGGTGCGACTGACCATATTTGTCACCTCTTCAAAAGGTCGCATGAGCCTGCAGGCATCGCGCATAAGCACCCAGTAACGGGGGAAAAAAATCCCCAGCTCTGCAGATCCAGTCCTACCACCCAGTTCAAAAAGGTACTCGTTGACGGCCCTTTGTTGTTGCAGCAGACGTTCCAACATAAGGAGCGTTGAATTCCAGCGAGTCTGGCTGTCAGAAATCAAACGCCTGACTGGCATGTTGTAGCGCTGCTGAATGTCAGCAAGGCGTGCCATGGCTGTGTAGGAACGTCTGAAATGGGCCGACACCTTTCTGGACTGGGTGAGAACGTCCTGGAATCCTGGGTACTTGGAGACAAAACGTTGGACTATTAAATTTAACACATGTGCCATGCAGGGCACATGTGTTAAATTGCCCAGTCTCAACGCTGCCAACAGATTGCTTCCATTGTCACACACCACTTTTCCGATCTGCAGTTGGTGTGGGGTCAGCCACCGATCGGCCTGTGACTGCAGAGATGACAGGAGTACAGATCCGGTATGGTTTTTGCTTTCCAGGCACGTCATCCCCAAGACAGCATGACAACGGCGTACCTGGCACGTCGAATAGCCTAGGGGGAGCTGGGGGTGCACAGGTGTGGAGGAGGAGAAGGAGGACCCAGCAGCAGAGTAAGAAGAAGAAGAGGAAGAAGACGAGGTAGAGAGCGATGGAGGAGTAGAGGTGGTGGCAGAACCGCGTGCAATCCGTGGCGGTGACACCAACTCCACTGTTGTTGTTGAGCTACCCATTCCCTGCTTCCCAGCCATTACCAAGTTCACCCAGTGGGCAGTGTAGGTGACATACCTGCCCTGACCATGCTTGGAGGACCATGCGTCAGTAGTCATATGGACCTTTGGCCCAACACTAAGTGACAGAGATGCGGTAACTTGGCTCTGCACATGTTGGTACAGGTGTGGTATTCCCTTTTTAGAAAAAAAATTGCGGCTGGGTACCTTCCACTGCGGTGTCCCAATTGCTACAAATTTGCGGAAGGCCTCAGAGTCCACCAGCTGGTATGGTAAAAGCTGGCGGGCTAAGAGTGCAGACAAGCCAGCTGTCAGACGCCGGGCAAGGGGGTGACAGTCAGACATTGGCTTCTTACGCTCAAACATGGCCTTCACAGAAACTTGGCTGGTGGCAGATGACTGGGAATGGGAACAGGTGGTCAAGGTGGAAGGCGGAGTGGAGGGTGGTTCAGACGGGTCAAGGAGAGCAGAGGTAGAGCAGTAAGATGCTGGACCAGAAGGAGTGTGGCTTTTAGTTTGCCTGTTGCCTTTGAGGTGTTGCTCCCAAAGTGCTTTGTGCTTGCCGCTCATGTGCCTTCGCATAGAAGTTGTACCTATGTGGCTGTTGGGCTTACCAAGGCTCAGTTTCTGACTGCACTCATTGCAAATTACAATGCTTTTGTCAGAGGCACACACATTAAAAAAATCCCACACTGCTGACTTTTTGGAAGTGTGCGATCTGGCGGTAACAGTAGAAGTTGGCGGCATTGGCGGCAATGGCGGGTGCGTTGGCCGGCTGAACACAGGTGCCGATACATGTTGTTGCCCTACTGATCCCTGCGGGCTGTCCTCCCTGCTTCTTCTAAGTCTTATTCTCCTACTGCCTCTCTGACTCTCCGTCTCTCCATCTGAACTACCCTCCTCTTGCTCTCTTCTACTAGGCACCCACAAAACATCAATCTCCTCATCATCATTCTCCTCAGATGCATCAATTTCTTCTGACACATCACAGAAGGAAGCAGCAGCGGGGACCTCCTCCTCATCACTCATTATGTCCATCTCTATCGTGTTCTCTGCCAGAATTAAATCTGGAGTAAGGTCCTCATCTCCTTCATCTTCTTCTGGCAATAATGGTTGCGCATTACTCAGTTCAAGAAACTCATGGGAAAATAACTCCTCTGACTCCAGTGAAGAAGGGGCACCGGTGGTGGAGGAAGTGTTACGTGGGGTGGCCATAGCAGTGGAGGATGAGGAGGATGTTGTGGTAAAGTTAGAAATGGTAGAGGATGGGGTGTGCTGTGTAAGCCAGTCAACTACCTCTTCAGCATTTTGGGAGTTCAGGGTCATTGGCTTTTTAAAACTGGGCAATTTGCTAGGGCCACAGGATTGCATAGCAGCACGGCCCCTAGCACGGCCTCTGCGTGGCGGCCTGCCTTTGCCTGGCATTATTTTTAAAAAAACAACAACAACAAAAACTCAGTTGGTTTTTCTGGAAACGATAATACACACAGCTAGATGGCAGTTTGAAGAAAACAGTGTGCAAATAATGCCTACAAGGTCAACGTATACACTACTACAGTGGTGGATACGGATTACGTAAAATATATGAATGCTGCTTGAAAAAAAGTAACTCAAGTGGTTTTTCTAGAGACGATAATATTATCAATATTTAGACAAAATGTGAACAAGCTCACACAGCTAGATGGCGGGTTGAAGAAAACAGTGTGCAAATAATGCCTACAAGGTCAACGTATACACTACTACAGCGGTGGATACGGATTACGTAAAATATATGAATGCTGCTTGAAAAAAAGTAACTCAAGTGGTTTTTCTAGAGACGATAATATTATCAATATTTAGACAAAATGTGAACAAGCTCACACAGCTAGATGGCGGGTTGAAGAAAACAGTGTGCAAATAATGCCTACAAGGTCAACGTATACACTACTACAGCGGTGGATACGGATTACGTAAAATATATGAATGCTGCTTGAAAAAAAGTAACTCAAGTGGTTTTTCTAGAGACGATAATATTATCAATATTTAGACAAAATGTGAACAAGCTCACACAGCTAGATGGCGGGTTGAAGAAAACAGTGTGCAAATAATGCCTACAAGGTCAACGTATACACTACTACAGCGGTGGATACGGATTACGTAAAATATATGAATGCTGCTTGAAAAAAAGTAACTCAAGTGGTTTTTCTAGAGACGATAATATTATCAATATTTAGACAAAATGTGAACAAGCTCACACAGCTAGATGGCGGGTTGAAGAAAACACTGTGCAAATAATGCCTACAAGGTCAACGTATACACTACTACAGCGGTGGATACGGATTACGTAAAATATATGAATGCTGCTTGAAAAAAAGTAACTCAAGTGGTTTTTCTAGAGACGATAATATTATCAATATTTAGACAAAATGTGAACAAGCTCACACAGCTAGATGGCGGGTTGAAGAAAACACTGTGCAAATAATGCCTACAAGGTCAACGTATACACTACTACAGTGGTGGATACGGATTACGTAAAATATATGAATGCTGCTTGAAAAAAAGTAACTCAAGTGGTTTTTCTAGAGACGATAATATTATCAATATTTAGACAAAATGTGAACAAGCTCACACAGCTAGATGGCGGGTTGAAGAAAACACTGTGCAAATAATGCCTACAAGGTCAACGTATACACTACTACAGCGGTGGATACGGATTACGTAAAATATATGAATGCTGCTTGAAAAAAAGTAACTCAAGTGGTTTTTCTAGAGACGATAATATTATCAATATTTAGACAAAATGTGAACAAGCTCACACAGCTAGATGGCGGGTTGAAGAAAACAGTGTGCAAATAATGCCTACAAGGTCAACGTATACACTACTACAGCGGTGGATACGGATTACGTAAAATATATGAATGCTGCTTGAAAAAAAGTAACTCAAGTGGTTTTTCTAGAGACGATAATATTATCAATATTTAGACAAAATGTGAACAAGCTCACACAGCTAGATGGCGGGTTGAAGAAAACACTGTGCAAATAATGCCTACAAGGTCAACGTATACACTACTACAGCGGTGGATACGGATTACGTAAAATATATGAATGCTGCTTGAAAAAAAGTAACCTCAAGTGGTTTTTCTAGAGACGATAATATTATCAATATTTAGACAAAATGTGAACAAGCTCACACAGCTAGATGGCGGGTTGAAGAAAACACTGTGCAAATAATGCCTACAAGGTCAACGTATACACTACTACAGCGGTGGATACGGATTACGTAAAACAGTTATGACCCATCTGCCCCCCCCCTCAAGTTTCTGATTGGTTACTGCCTGGTAACCAATCAGTGGAAACCAAGAAAGCTGCAAAGCAGGAAGTAGTGTTCTGGCTATTAGACACCCAGTCATTCAGCATTTATACATTACATATTTGGCTAACTAACTATATTAGAAACATTTTTTTGTTTGCACAGCCTATCTATTTACCCAGTTTCTATTTTTATACAGAACAATTCCTTTAAAAAAAAAAAAACTACAAAAAAAAGATAAAATGAATGGCAATTGAATCTATGGCAATTTAAATATGTGAGCTTTCACTGTTGTGCAGCACTAGAGAGGCACCCGCGCAGTGGCGTAACTAGACTCCTAAGGGCCCTGGTATGTAAATGTACAACTAGGCCCCCCTGCGCGACCCCACCCCCCGTGCATTGGATTGGAACACAGTCTCCCATAGACTCCATTATAATCAAATAATTCAGCTTTTTAAAAACAATTTCCTTTTTCTGTGTAATAATAAAACAGTAGATTGTACTTGATCCCAACTAAGATATAATTAATCCTTATTGGAAGCAAAACCAGCCTATTGAATTTATTTAATGTATATGTGATTTTCTAGTAGACTTAAGGTATGAAGATTGAAATTACGGAAATCCATTATCTGGAAACCCCCAGGTCCTGAGTATTCTGGATAGCAGGTCCCATACCTGTACTCAAAGGATATAAGCAAAGGAGTCTGAAATACATTTTTTTCTGTGTTAATGACAAGGGTTAATCAGTGCAGCATTAAAGGGGTTTTTCACCTGTACATTAACTTTAATATGGTGCACAGAGGGATTTTCTTAGAAAATTTGCAGTTGGTTTTTTAATGTTTTTTATTTGCGGTTTGCGTTATCTAGCTTTTTATTCAGCAGCTGTCCAGTTTGCAATTTCAGCAGTCTGGTTGCTAGGGACCAAATTACCCTAGCAACTATGAATTGATTTGAATGAAATATTACAATATGAATTGCAGAGAGCCAGAATAAAAAAAAAAAACCAAGTACCAATAACAATAAATGTATAGCCTTACAAGTCATTGTTGTTCAGATGGGGTCAAAAATCCCTCATATTGGCCCCAGTAATCTGTGTACCTGTGCCAGCAGCAGCAGCCAAGGTATTGCCCCAAAATCTGTACCTGCACCAGCAACAACCAATCCATATTGCCCCAAATCTGTACCTGTGCCAGCAGCCACCATATTGCCCCAATGTGCCTGTGCCAGCAGCCACCATATTGCCCCAATGTGCCTGTGCCAGCAGCCACCATATTGTCCCAAAGTGCCTGTGCCAGCAGCCACCATATTGACCCAATATACCTGTGCCAGCAGCCACCATATTGCCCCAATGTGCCTGTGCCAGCAGCCATTATATTGCCCCAATGTACCTGTGCCAGCAGCCACCATATTGCCCCAATGTGCCTGTGTCAGCAGCCACCATATTGCCCCAATATACCTGTGCCAGCAGCCACCATATTGCCCCAATGTACCTGTGCCAGCAGCCATTATATTGCCCCAATGTACCTGTGCCAGCAGCCACCATATTGCCCCAATGCGCCTGTGCCAGCAGCCATTATATTGCCCCAATGTACCTGTGCCTGCAGCCACCATATTGCCCCAATATACCTGTGCCAGCAGCCACCATATTGCCCCAATGTGCCTGTGCCAGCAGTCATTATATTGCCCCAATGTACCTGTGCCAGCAGCCACCATATTGCCCCAATGTGCCTGTGCCAGCAGCCACCATATTGCCCCAATATACCTGTGCCAGCAGTCATTATATTGCCCCAATATACCTGTGCCAGCAGCCACCATATTACCCCAATGTACCTGTGCCAGCAGCCACCATATTGCCCCAATGTACCTGTGCCAGCAGCCATTATATTGCCCCAATGTACCTGTGCCAGCAAGCCCAACAGCTATAATATTGCCCCCTGTACTTGTGCCAACAAGCCCATATTGACCCTAATCTTTACCTGTGCCAGCAGCAGCCCAAAATACATCAGATCATATTGCCCCCAATATGTACATTTGCCTTCAGTAGCAGCATAAAATATACAGTATCACCCAGCCAGATCTGTACCTGTGCCAGCAGGAAGCATCATAGAACGAGCCCTGTTCAAATGTCTTTGGTGCGAGGCACACTAACGCGCCAGAACTCTGCCTCTCTCTGCCTTGCAGCCATGTAAATGACGTCATTGACGCATGCACGCACGCAAAGCCGCATCGTGTTGGGGCAGTTAGATTATTAGATACTATTTAAGGCCCGGCCCCTGGCCCCCCCTTCCTCTCTACGATGCAGTTCAAAAGCTCTGCGATAAGAGCCAGGCCAGAGCTGCCAGAGAGCCGAGGGGGAAGGGCAGGGGCTGCCAAAACCAAGATGAATATTGGCGCCGCAACCCTGCGCCGCCGGTGACGTCACACATAGTGCGCCACTGGAGGAGCGTGCATTTGAAAATCTGGAAACAATTTTATCCCTCTGTTGGGTTGCGGGACCCATCGGGGGTGCAGGGGCCAGGGCCCTGGTACCGCCAAAACCCCTGCACCCCGGTAGTTCCGCCACTACACCGGTGCAGGTCAGTGGGTTATATAACAACCAGGCCCGAGCTATCAGCCTGGTAGCAGACCCCACACTGCCCACGTGAGAATTGCCATTTTGGAGAGAGTTACTGATAAGCTGAAGTCCTGGGGAAATCTCTCCAGTCAGCAACGGTGAGACATGACCCCATAGGGAATAGCTATGCTGCAAATCTGCATGAGCTGAATACCATCACACCCCAAAAACTATGACATAAGAGAATCAGGGAGCAGTAGGAATCGAGCAATATAAAGCACAGGTAGTGCATGGACATTGGCCCCCTCCCCCCTCAAAACTGCAGATATTTTAGCCAGCTCTGCAATCTACATAAAAACCCAACCTGCAAGAGATTCCATAATAAAACGAAATAACCAACTGCAACAACCCATACCAACTGGAAAACTTATCAGGAGGCTGGTACACGTTAAAACAGATGGGATAGCGGCCCATTTAACCACAGAGATCAAGCCCTGACATATCATATCAGACAAAGGCAGTGGATCATAAACTAATTTTAATACTAATTTTAATACTTTAGTGACACACTCCTATAGAACATCAAACATGAATATAACTGAAGATGACAGGAGCACGAAATAAACATACCCAAAAAGACTTACAGTAACTTCTTATTTCAAGAAAGACACTAAACAAGGTGACAGCACTAACACTGCCATGGAAAACTCACAACCAGAAGAGACCTTATCTCAAACATCAACATCCCATGTGTTTAGCTTAACAAAATCAGACCTTACAGAAGGATTAAATGCATTATTCCACAAAATGCAATCTTTTATTCAGGCTGAACACTCGAGATTTTTTTCAGGCTGACACTCGAGATTTTAACCATCTTATTTTCTAAACTGTTACCAGATCTTTTATTGATTGATCAAGCTCATAGAGCACTCTGTCCCAAACCATTAGCGTAGGAACCCCCAAGAAACATCTTGGCCTGTCTACATTATTTTGAGACAAAGGAAGATCTATTCCGCTCAGCAAGAGACCACGACACCATAGCAATAGATGGATCTACAATTTTGATATTTCAGGAACTGGCTCCATTAACCTTACAGAAAAGAAGAGATCTGAGACAAACCACAGCAATACTGAGACAAGCAGGAGCAAGATATAGATGGGGATTTCCTTTTCGCCTAACAGCTCAGTATAAAGGACAAACGTGTTCCATCACCAAACCCTCAGATGGCAAAAATTAAGCATATAACACCTTGAGATCACACCACAATAACCGAAAAAAACAAAGGCATATCTCAAACTACAATTTCAATCTCAACCCAAGAGATTGCCTAAAGACTGAAATATGGAGACTAGGAAGGAATACTGTCACGGCCGGCACCCAATACCAGAAGTGGCAAGTACCCTGGTCTTGGCTCAGCTTCACCAGTAGAAACGGAAACAGGACAGACCGGATCAGGACAGGCAGCTAACAGAATCGTCAGGCAGGCAAGGGGTCAAAACCAGGTAATCAGACAGACTGGAACAGGCAGAAGGAGTTGTCGTGGCAAAGGGTCAAAACCGGGTAATCAGACAAACAGGATCAGGCAGGCTCGGTAGTCAATAAATAGGCAGGATCAGGATACAGAGGTCAGAATAGTCAGGAACAGGCTGGGTCAAACATGGGAAAAACAGTCAGGATAGCAAATTCAGGAACAGGTAGCACAAGGCTCAAGAAACCACAGGAAACCTATAACGGGCACTGGCTACAGGTCTGAATGGGTCTAAATAGGGTCCCAATTTGCACCAAAACGTGGGCAATTTTGCGCCATTGCGCGCCTGCGCAATCATGCCAGCGCGCCTGCGCCTTCAAGAGACGCGCAGGCCCGTGCACCCTTGGAAGCCAAGATGGCGCCAGCAAGGGGAGAACAGGAGCGGCGCAGCGGGCGTCCACACAAGGACGCTGCATGGACCCCGCTGCCCACTAGACCACCAGGGTAGGTTTCTTACTAATACGTTCCCCTTATTCCAGTTAATATATATGTTTAAATAGTCACTGAGAAATTGAAACTCCACAACTTTGTTAATTGTTTGGAAACCCTACAGGGCTTTTTCTTCACTTCGGACATCTGTAAATATTTGCTATTATTTGAATGTTTTTTTATAATATCTTAGTTGTACTAATCTTTGTTGCACATATGACCAGGTTGCCTGATTATCAAGTTTTTGTTACGGTGTTAAGATGGAGTCGACACGAAGCAAGGTGTCTGATCCACTTGTGCTTGATCCACCACACATATCCAAAATGGGGGATTTAACCATTCTTTCCATAATGTAAGGGGATTAAACTCCCCCACAAGAGATCTATGGCAGTGAAATATTATCACAACCTTAAAGCAGACATTATAGCTATCCAAGAGACATGCTTTGCAGAAGGCTCTCCATTCCCATATCTACATAAACAGTATGGTCAGGTTTATTACACCACATTCCAAACTAAATGTAGAAGAGTAGCTTTATACTTTAAATTTACCCTAGGTTTCCAAGAAACCACGACCATAAAAGATGGCCAGAGTCAATATATCATAGTACAAGGCACCCTCTTAGGCAAGAAATATACATTAGTTAATGCCCCTCAGAGAACCAAAAGAGTTTATTCCACTCCTTGTTCATCCAGATAAATAATATAGCCTGTGGTACAGTAATAGTAATAATGGGAGATTTCAACATGGTAATAACCACTACTCTTGATAAAACCCCCTTCACTAGAATATACACTCACAAACCACCAGCTATTTTCACAAAGTCGTTAGTCTTAGCCGATGCTTGGCGAACTCTAAACCCCCACTACCACAAACTATACCTTTTTCTCCCACCCACACAAAGTGTACTCTCAAATCGACTACATCTTTACCCTGATCCATATGCTCACATACATCACAGAAACCATTATACATTCCATTGCGTGTTCAGAGCACAAAGCAATAGCAATAACAGTAAAACTTCAATCAAGCCTGAGCCCTAGAATCAACTGGCGATTAAATGAAGCATTACTATCGAACCCGGAGATCAGTGAACAAGTAGCTTATTTAGAAGAATATTTCCTCTTTAACTTGAACCCTGCTTTATCAATGAGCATCATATGAGAGGCCCATAAAGCAACCATGAGAGGATCCTTTATAAAACTGGGTTCCAAATATAAAAATTAACTGCAGACCTTAAACGATTAGAAAACTTAAATAAGCAAATACAAAAATAGGGGGGTTGTGGGTGCACACCTGAGGCCAATTTCAAAACGATTAGAGCCCTGTCTTAATGATTCAAGTAAATATGCAAGTGCATGTAATTTTGAAACAGGCTTTTTTTTTGTTACAAAGTTATGATCATAATATTGATAAGCCACCATACCACGTCAAGGTAAAACCCCACATGGTGGTCCCTAACTTATTTACCTCTAATCATAGTAAAAAATGACTTTTACCTCGCTGTTTATTAACAATTCTTTATGTAAACATCTCCTGTGCCTTGTTTTCAAACTCCGTGCTAAATCCTGCCAACTGCGGTCTTTTAAGAGGGAGAGACTGCCTAAACCAACGCCCATTTTAGAAAAAAAGAAGTAAAGTGGTGTAATTAAAAACAAAGTGGAGTGATATGTGCTGTTGCACAATAGACAGACTATCCAAGAAGACATCACCAAACATCTAATGGGAGACGCAGATAAATCTGCTAGCTGGTCCAAACAAAAACTATTCAACCATAAAGACAAACTATGCTAGCTCAGAAACTAAACAAATATTTGCAATAACCCCAAATCACAGCAATCCAAAATGACCAGGGACAATTAACCTCCCTTCCCCAAGACATTCTTCAAATTTTTCCAGATTCTTATAGCAAATTATATAGCCCCCACAGGAAAAAAACACCCGCAAAATAGACCCAGAAAGAATATTTTCCTCACTAATTCTTCCAAAACTAAATGAACAGGAACTAGAGTGTAAGGCTACTCACCGCTGTGTGGAAGGGATGTCTGGTTCTGTTCGTCCCTGCAGGCAAGTAGTTGGTCGCAGTCACCAGCGAAGACGCGCCCGTGCATTCGTGCGCGAATGTGCGCCTTGATGTGCATGCGTGTCTTGGCACGCGTGTGTACGTTTGTGCGTACGTACGTTGCGTCGCCCTGCGTTTCTGCACATGCGAGTTTACGCTGGGCCTATATCAACTCAGTTGACATACAAACAAATTGCTAGGTTATCTTAGTTCATTTCCAAGAGACCCCCAGCAATGTATACTGTATTTGATCTACTGTTGTTGACCCGGCTATTCCTGACTCGCTTGAACTCTGCCTGCACCCGACCTCGGCCTGATATTAACTACGAACCTGATCTGCCTGCATCTGACCTCGGCCTGACTCCATTACGAACCTGAGCTGCCTGCCTTTGACCCGGATCTGTTTGACCTCGTCCTTCTCACCCTTGTTACTTCGTCCGGACTCTCCGGCCTATTTTCACAGCGCATTCTTCCTGTCTCACCTTCAGGTAAGTCTGTCGCTGGTGGAAGCTGCTTGTGAGCCCTCCTCTGCAAATTGATGAGCCTTATAGTATAACCTAGCCATGGATCAAGAAGTACAGGAATCTGTGTTAAGCCAAATGACACAGCAACTGGCTGCTCTTACCCAAGCAGTCCAAGAATTACAAGGAGGGTACAACCAACTCCAGGACCAGCTGCAGAATGTGCAACCCACTGCTGGACCTCCTCCTGTCATAAACATACAGCAACCCAGTATCTCTGCCTCTTCCGCTGCTGCTGAACCCAAGCTATCTATTCCAGAGAAATTTTCCGGTGACCGGAAGAAATTTAGACTTTTCGTTAATAAATGCAAGTCCTGGGCCTTTCGTCTTATGGATCAACAGAACCTTGCACTCTCACCTGTGGAAACCTTCTTTTTAGCTATGGCTGTTATTTATGACGATCCCCATCGCACTGAAACTGCTGAAGCTGCATTTAGAGCTCTCACTCAGGGTCGACGGCCTGTAGAGGACTATGCTATGGAGTTTCGGGAACTTGCTGTGGAGACTGAGTGGAATGATGCTGCACTCAAACATCAATTCTGTTTGGGGTTATCCATAGGTTTAAAAGATGAAGTTGCCCGTGTGGAAATTCCTGGCTCTCTGGAGGAGTTGATTCTTCTGGCCGTACAATTGGACAAGATTATGTTAGAGGAAAACTGAAAAAGTTGCATTTTGCAAATGATGTTTAACGGGATTTTCTTGATATTTTTGCAATTGTTTATTTGGATGATATTCTTATTTTTTCACAGTCACTTCAAGAGCATAGAATCCATATGAAAAAAGTCTTCACTCGTCTCAGAACCCATCGTCTGTACGTGAAATTAGAGAAGTGTGAATTTGAAAAGAGAATCTGTGGAATTTTTGGGTTTTATTATCTCTTCTAAAGGAATTCAAATGGATCACATGAAGGTCTCTGCCATTCTGGACTGGCCAGTCCCTACTAATCACCGATCTGTTCAAAGTTTTATAGGATTTTCTAATTTTTATTGGAAATTTATCAAAAAATTTTCTCAGATTATTCTTCCTATTACTAAACTTACTTGTTCTAATAAAAAAAATTTTTGGACTGACAAAGCACAAGTAGCTTTTACTACACTGAAGAAGACTTTTACTTTAGCTCCTATTTTGTGTCATCCTGATCCAGATCTACCTTTTGTGGTAGAGGTAGATGCATTGGAATCTGCAGTGGGAGCCATCTTGTCTCAAAGAACTACAGTTAAGGATGAGCTACATCCTGTTGCTTTTTTTTCTAGAAAATTGAATAAAGCGGAACAAAACTATGATGTATCTGACAGAGAACTGTTGGCGATTAAACTAGCATTTGAGGAATGGAGATATTTGCTTGAGGGTGCTAAACATCCAGTCATCGTATATACAGATCATCGAAATCTTGAATACCTACGTTCTGCTAAACGTCTCAGACCAAGACAAGCTCGTTGGGCAATGTTTTTTATGAGATTCTGTTTTCACATTACTTATCGTCCAGGCAGTAAAAATGTTAAAGCTGATGCCCTTTCTCGCATGTTTTCCACAGATCCAACTC
Organism: Xenopus laevis; assembly: GCF_017654675.1. Classification (NCBI taxonomy): domain Eukaryota; kingdom Metazoa; phylum Chordata; class Amphibia; order Anura; family Pipidae; genus Xenopus; species Xenopus laevis. Next base: position 54,267,159 of record NC_054382.1, on the reverse strand, counting down.
CAAACTCCTCTTCTGAAACAATTCTGAAATCAAGTAATTTTTTCTCTCTCCTTCAAGAATCTTTAATGGATCATTTAAAGAAAGCATCATCTTCTGTACCTGATGATATTTCCGGTCGATATTTTTTGTCTCGTAGGTCTAATCTATTATTTTTTGGAGCAAAGATTTTTGTACCAAGTGATGTTTGACTCGATGTTCTCAAGACTGTTCAAGATTCAAAATTTGCTGGTCATCCTGGTATTAAAAAGACTATTATTTTAGCTAAAAGATTCTTTTGGTGGCCAACTCTAGCCAAAGATTGCACGGCATTTGTATCATCATGCGAAACATGTGCTAGATTCAAGAATCCGCGTTCCAAGCCAGTGGGGTTACTCCAACCTCTTCCTATCCCAATGCGTCCTTGGGGATCCGTTTCAGTGGATTTTATTTCTGAGTTACCACCTTCACAAGTACAAACTACGATTTTTGTTTGTGTCGACAGATTAACCAAGATGGCACACTTTTCATCATTACATAAATTACCTTCGGCTGCAATCACTGCTAAAACATTTATTAGAGAAGTGATTCGTCTACATGGGGTTCCTGATGAAATTGTGTCTGACCGTGGTGTTCAGTTTACTTCCCAATTTTGGAGAGCATTGTGTAAGGCACTTCAGATTAAAGTTTCTTTATCCTCTGCTTTTCATCCACAGTCTAATGGACAAACAGAAAGGACTAACCAGACTCTTGAGCAGTATCTAAGATGTTTTTCATCCTTTGCTCAGGATGATTGGGTAACGTTATTACCTTTGGCAGAATTTGCCTATAATAATGCTCATCATTCTTCTATACAACAGTAACCATTTTTTGCAAATTTTGGTCTTGACCCTGCTATTTTTCCAGCTTCTGTACCTGAAATACCTGTTCCTGCAGTCCAGGATTGTCTTGCTTTCTTGTCTTCAAATTTTAAAACTCTACAAGAGACAATGGCCAAGGCACAACTTGATTATAAAGATTATGCGGATCATAGAGGTTCTCCGGGACCAAAGTTCAAAGTTGGAGATAAGGTATGGTTATCTTCTGTCAATTTGAAACTAACTTGCCCTAGTAAGAAGTTGGGTCAGAAATACCTGGGACCTTTTTCCATTATTAAACAGATTAATTTTGTTACATTTCAACTTGAACTACCATGCTCATGGAAGATACATCCTGTTTTTCATATGGCTCTTCTTAAACCTGTGATTCCTAACATCTTTCAAGAACAGATTATTCCTCCTCCTCCTGCGGTTTTGGTTGATGGTCAGGAGGAGTTTGAAGTTGAGAAAATTTTGGATTCAAGATTCCGAGGCAAACGAATCCAGTATCTTGTCAAATGTAAGGGGTATGGTATTGAAGAGCACTCTTGGGAACCTGCATCTAATCTCCATACTCCCAGTCTTCTTCAGAGGTTTCATCGGGCTCATCCAGAAAAGCCAGGTTCGTTTTGCGTCCTGAGGCCGCTCCTTGGGGGGAGGCACTGTAAGGCTACTCACCTCTGTGTGGAAGGGATGTCTGGTTCTGTTCGTTCCTGCAGGCAAGTAGTTGGTCGCAGTCACCAGCGAAGACGCGCCTGTGCACGAGCATGCGCCTTGATGTGCGTGCGCATTGTCCCACGCGCGTCTTGGCACGCGTGCGTACGTTCATGCGTGCGTTGCTTTGCCCTGCATTTCTGCGCATGCGAGTTTACGCTGGGCCTATATCAACTCAGTTGACATACAAACAAATTGCTAGGTTATCTTAGTTCATTTCCAAGAGACCCCAGCATTGTATATTTGATCTCCTGTTGTTGGCCTGATATTAACTACGAACCTGATCTGCCTGCATCTGACCTCGGCCTGACTCCATTACGAACCTGAGCTGCCTGTCTTTGACCCGGATCTGTTTGACCTCGTCCTTCTCACCCTTGTTACTTCGTCCTGACAGGTTAGTCTGTCGCTGGTGGAAGCTGCTTGTGAGCCCTCCTCTGCAAATTGATCCGCATAAAACCTTATATAGAGGCACTAAACACAGAGATTACAACAGATGAAGTAAGTGAAGCTATCAAATACATGAATACTAAACCAAGCCCTGGTCCAGATGGTTTCCCATTAACTTACTATAAGAAATTTGCAGCTCTCCTTATACCCCATTTGACAGCAACATTTAATTAAATACTTGAAGGCCATGCAACCCCCCCTGAGACTACTACTATTTGTCGTCTTTCCAAACCCAATAAGGATCACACAGATCCACATATTAGAGAAAACATTACTGGCCCTTCCTGTGAAAGAACTTACAAAGACCCAAAATAAACGTCTGAGTCAAATCCTAGCGGTAGCAGAATCAACCTGGCAAAGCAATGGTTATAAATTTCCATTACCACACAAGGATTAGAATGAAAGGAAAGAATTACGCTGACACAGAACATGCGGCACTTAACAGCTTTATTTACAGATACAATAGAAAAGCATATTGAAATATGGACACCATGGAGTATATACAATAAAACTATGTAACAAGCACAATTAGAATAGATATATCCGGCATCAATATTGGTAGAACACAGACAAACTGTGTACCCGCTTTACTAACATCCCCCCGAATAACTATATTTTATGCATTAATTTTGAAACCATATGCAAAATAACTTGTGTTGGAAAAACAAAAAAGAAATAAAAGTTAAAAAAAACATAAAAAAATACACACTGATAAGATGAGTTAATGTGATCATTATACCTAGATCATAACAAAATCAGTGGTTCTGTAAGAAAATTACCTGGGTCGCGGCGGCGTGGACGGCCGCCACGCCGCCGCGCTCCTTCTCCGTCGGCTTCTGGGTCCTAGTGCGCATTATTTAAAGGTGCAGGCGCGCTGGCGTAATGACGTCAGCGCGCAATGGCGCGAATTTCAAACTGTATTTAAGCCCATTCATTGGTACTGCTGGTTGCCCGTGATAGGATTTATCCTGTGGTTTTGCCTGAAGCCTTGTGCTGTTTGTCCGTGTTTATTCTGCTAGTTATCCGGTTTTTGACCCCTGCCTGTTTCCTGACGACGCTCCCATCTGAATCCTGACCTGTGCCTGTTACCCGACTACTCTATTGCCTGAACCCCTTCTGCTTGATACCCGGTTTTGACCCTTGCCTGCCTGACGATCCTTGCTATCTGCCTGCCTCGACCCAGCCTGTCTGACTATCCTCTCTGCCTCATCCTTGCCTGTAACCGTGATCCTCGGCCCAAAAGACTCTAGATACTTGCCGTGCCCCATTGCCTGCCAGAACTCTAGCCTTTCCCACTCATAAGTCCAGGTGGCACCCCAGTAGGCGGAGGGCCTTCCCGAAGCCCAAAAGTGGTCACACATACTGGTGAAGAGAGCTCTGACCACGGTGCTTGGCTCTAGTTCTGGTATTGGGTGCCGGCCGTGACATTATCACGGGCCATGGAGGACGACGATCACATTGAAGCTGCTGCTGCTGCTGCTCCTCTCCCAACATCCACTGATCTGTTGCTTACTACTTTGTTGCAACGAATGGAGGACCAGGAGCAAAAGCAAAATTATCTGCTCCAGGGGTTCCATAATCTAACCCGCCAGCTGGGACCCTCGCAGCAGTCAGCTAGTTCTGTTCCTACATCCTCTGTGGGTTCCCCGCCAGATAGGGGTTCTACATCCAGACCCCAGGAACCCAAGATCGCATTTCCTGCCAAGTTCGGTGGGGACAGAACCCAGTTTTTTGTTTTTCAAGAAGCCTGCAAGCTGTACCTCAGCTTTTTCCCCCATTCTTTTCCCTCTGATGAGGAAAAGGTCAGATTCGTTATGACCCTATTAGTGGGTGACCCTCAAATCTGGGCACTTAGACTGCCAGCCACCGATCCTGCCCGTTTTTCTTTAGACCAGTTCTTCCGTTCTATGGCTATTCTATACGATGACCCGGATCGCGCCTCTTCGGCCGACACCGCGATTCGTAAATTACGCCAAGGTAAACGGGAGGTGGAAACTTATTGTACTGAGTTTCGTAGGTGGGCGGTGGAAACGGGGTGGAATGATACGGCTCTACGGAGTCAGTTTCGCATTGGTCTGGCCAAATCTGTCAAAGACAGCCATGTTAACTATCCCCTATCTTCCAGTCTGGATGACCTTATGTCTTTGGCCATCCAGATAGATAGGAGACAAAGGGAGAATAGGGATGAACAGGATACTTCTGTTGGGTATAAACATGTTCATAGTGCTAAGTTTTCAAACCCCTCTGTGTCTCAACCTCAGGAGGAGCCTATGCAGCTAGGCATCTCACACCTTACTCCTGAGGAAAAGGCACGCAGGCGGTCCCTTGGGCTGTGTATTTATTGTGGGGAGAAGGGTCACTTTCTCAATCAATGCACCAAGAGGCCGGGAAACGCCCAAGCCTAAATGGAGAAGGGGAGCTCCATTTGGGTGCAGGCGTTTCCTCTCCCCAATCTGCCTCTAAGGTTCTAATACCAGTTAAATTGACCTGGCCTACGGGCACTATCAAAGTGTCGGCTTTCATTGATTCTGGGGCAGAGGGTAATTTCTTGGACGCGGCTTTTGCTGCAAAATTCAAAATGCCACTGGTTGCCCTTAATCCGCCCATGAGAATCCTTGCTGTAGACAAAAGACCCTTGGGGTCTGGGGTGGTTTCCCAAAAGACCATCAACCTGTCCTTGTGTATAAGTAATCTGCATTCTGAAGAAATAGCTCTGTACCTCATTGAGGGAGCTTCCTGTCCTCTCATTCTGGGTTTACCCTGGCTCCAGAGGCATAACCCTCTGATAGATTGGGTTTCTAGGGAGGTTATTCAGTGGGGTTCTGGTTGTAGTGGGGTGTGTACTCCATCTGTAGTGGGTAATACCATCCTTGAGGGGTTACCATCTGCCTACACTGCCTATTCTGACGTATTTTCCAATAAGGCAGCTGAGACACTACCCCCACATCGGCAGTATGACTGCCCTATTGATCTGCTTCCGGGATCATCTCCCCCTCGAGGCAGAACCTTTCCCCTTTCATTGCCTGAGGCCCAGGCAATGAGAGAGTATATTCAAGAGAACCTTGCTAGAGGGTTTATTAGGCCTTCCAGTTCCCCTGCGGGGGCAGGGTTTTTCTTTGTAGGCAAGAAAGACGGTGGTTAACGCCCCTGTATTGATTATAGGGGCTTGAACAAGATCACTGTGAAAAACCGCTATCCCTTACCCCTTATCTCTGAATTGTTTGACCAGGTCAAGGATGCTAAAATCTTCTCCAAATTAGACCTGAGGGGAGCTTACAATCTCATACGGATCAGGGAGGGGGACGAGTGGAAAACTGCTTTCAATACCAGGGATGGCCACTATGAGTACCTCGTAATGCCCTTTGGTCTATGTAACGCCCCAGCAGTGTTTCAGGAATTTGTCAATGACATCTTCCGGGACCTGTTGGGGGTATATGTTGTGGTTTATCTTGACGACATACTAATTTTTTCTGCAAATCTTTGCGAACATCGCATTCATGTCTGTGAGGTATTACGTAGGTTAAGGGTGAATTGTCTGTATGCTAAGTTAGAGAAATGCACATTCGAGGTAACCTCTGTCCAATTTCTGGGGTTCAACATTTCTTTTAAGGGTCTTGAAATGGATCCGGGCAAGGTGAGAGCTGTCCTGGATTGGACTCAACCCCTTTCACTGCGTGCAACCCAGAGATTCTTGGGGTTCGCAAATTATTACAGGCAATTCATCAAAAACTTTTCTGTCATAGTGGCGCCCATCACTAATTTAACCAAAAAAGGTGCTGATCCCAGCATGTGGCCCCCTGAAGCTATTCAAGCTTTTGAAACCCTCAAGAGGGAATTCAGTTCCGCCCCAATTCTACGCCATCCTGATACTGCTTTACCTTTCATTGTGGAGGTAGATGCTTCTGAGGTAGGAGCAGGGGCGGTTCTTTCCCAAAGGCACCCGACTACCAACAAGTTGCATCCCTGTGCGTTCTTTTCTAGGAAGTTCCTGCCCGCTGAGGTAAACTATGATATAGGGAATCGTGAATTGTTGGCAGTCAAGTGGGCCTTTGAGGAATGGCGGCACCTACTGGAGGGGGCTAAACACCAGATTACGGTCTATACTGACCATAAGAATTTGCTCTATATTGAGTCAGCTAAGCGATTAAACCCTAGACAGGCTAGGTGGGCTCTGTTTTTCACCAGGTTCGATTTTTCTTTAACCTTTAGACCTGGTACAAAGAACATCAAGGCAGATGCTCTCTCTAGGAGCTTCGACTCAATCTGTTCTGACTCAGATGATAATCCTTCTATTATCCCAAGTGAATGTATTGTAGCCACATTGGAATCTGACCTCTCTTCCTTATTGTCCTCTGTTCAAACTGATGCTCCCTCCAACACTCCTGAGGGGAGGCTTTTTGTTCCTGAAAATCTCAGAGAACAGGTGTTAAGAGAGGTTCATAATTCCAAAATGGCAGGACACCCCGGTGTAAGTAAAACTACATCTTTGTTGTCCAGAAGTGTGTGGTGGCCAACTTTCAAGCAAGATGTAAAATCGTTTGTAGACTCTTGCCCTGTTTGCGAACGCTCTAAATCTTCTAAAAATTTGTCCCAGGGATTACTCATTCCCCTGCCTATTCCTGAGAGACCGTGGACCCATCTTTCGATGGATTTTATAGTGGACTTACCATCGTCCCAGGGGAAAACAGTTATTTGGGTGGTCGTGGACAGATTTAGCAAAATGGGTCATTTTATCGCACTTCCACATCTCCCTTCCGCTAAAACCTTATCTGAGCTTTTTATTCAGCACATATTCAAGTTACATGGTTTTCCTGTTAATATTGTTTCTGACAGAGGGGTTCAGTTTGTCTCCAAGTTTTGGCGAGCATTTTGCTCTTTAGTGGGGATTAATCTTTCTTTTTCTACTGCTTATCACCCACAAACCAACGGGCAAACTGAAAGGGTAAATCAGACCTTAGAACAATTTCTAAGGTGTTATGTCTCTGAGAATCAGTCTTCTTGGGCAGAATTGTTACCCTGGGCAGAATTTGCCTACAATAATGCTTCTCACTCCTCCACTGGGGAGTCTCCGTTTTTTGTAGGGATGTCGCGGACTGTTCGCCGGCGAACTTGTTCGCGCGAACATCGGCTGTTCGCGCTCGCCGAATGTTCGCGAACGTCGCGCGACGTTCGCCATTTTGGGTTCGCCTTACCTGGCGCTTTTTTTTGACCTCTCACCCCAGTCCAGCAGATACATGGCAGCCAATCAGGAAGCTCTCCCTCCTGGACCACCCCCACACCCCCTGGACCACTCCCCTTCCATATATAAACTGAAGCCCTGCAGCGTTTTTTCATTCTGCCTGTGTGTGCTTGCAAGAGCTAGTGTAGGGAGAGAGCTGTTACTGATTTCACTGATTTCTTTGAGGGACAGTTGATAGTAAGTTTGCTGGCTAGTAATCTACTTGATACTGCTCTGTATTGGAGGGACAGAAGTCTGCAGGGATTTGAGGGACATTTTAGGGTAGCTTTGCTGGCTAGTAATCTACCTTCTACTGCAGTGCTCTGTATGTAGCTGCCTGCTGTGGGCACTGATCTCTTCTGATCTCATCTGCTGACTGCTGTAATAACCCAATAGTCCTTGTAAGGACTGCTTTTATTTTCTTTTTTGTTGTTTTACTTTGCTACTTTAACAGCCAAGTGCTATTAGTCTAGCAGTGTTGGGGATTGGGACTGGTGTGCTACTGTGCTGCTCCTAGTAGTTCAGCAGCACCAACCCGAGAATATTTTTTTTTTTTAATATACATATAATTTTTTTTTTTATTTTACTTATCTTACTGTTCTTTAAGGTGTCCAGTGCTGTTTGCTGTTCTTCATAGTAGTGCACCAATAGTAGTGCACTTGCAGGCATTATTTGCCCAGTGGCCATCTAGCTGTGTGAGCTTTTTCACATTCTGTCTAAATATCAATAATAATACCGTCTCCAGAAACACCACCTGAGTGACGTTTTTCAAGCAGCAATAATATATTCCGTATCCACCACTGCTGTAGTGTATACGTTGACCTTGCAGGCATTATTTGCCCAGTGGGTTCTTCATTTTCAAACCACTGCCACTTAGCTGTGTGAGCTTTTTCACATTCTGTCTAAATATCAATAATAATACCGTCTCCAGAAACACCACCTGAGTGACGTTTTTCAAGCAGCAATAATATATTCCGTATCCACCACTGCTGTAGTGTATACGTTGACCTTGCAGGCATTATTTGCCCAGTGTGTTCTTCATTTTCAAACCACTGCCACTTAGCTGTGTGAGCTTTTTCACATTCTGTCTAAATATCAATAATAATACCGTCTCCAGAAACACCACCTGAGTGACGTTTTTCAAGCAGCAATAATATATTCCGTATCCACCACTGCTGTAGTGTATACGTTGACCTTGTAGGCATTATTTGCCCAGTGTGTTCTTCATTTTCAAACCACTGCCACTTAGCTGTGTGAGCTTTTTCACATTCTGTCTAAATATCAATAATAATACCGTCTCCAGAAACACCACCTGAGTGACGTTTTTCAAGCAGCAATAATATATTCCGTATCCACCACTGCTGTAGTGTATACGTTGACCTTGCAGGCATTATTTGCCCAGTGTGTTCTTCATTTTCAAACCACTGCCACTTAGCTGTGTGAGCTTTTTCACATTCTGTCTAAATATCAATAATAATACCGTCTCCAGAAACACCACCTGAGTGACGTTTTTCAAGCAGCAATAATATATTCCGTATCCACCACTGCTGTAGTGTATACGTTGACCTTGCAGGCATTATTTGCCCAGTGTGTTCTTCATTTTCAAACCACTGCCACTTAGCTGTGTGAGCTTGTTCACATTCTGTCTAAATATCAATAATAATACCGTCTCCAGAAACACCACCTGAGTGACGTTTTTCAAGCAGCAATAATATATTCCGTATCCACCACTGCTGTAGTGTATACGTTGACCTTGCAGGCATTATTTGCCCAGTGTGTTCTTCATTTTCAAACCACTGCCACTTAGCTGTGTGAGCTTTTTCACATTCTGTCTAAATATCAATAATAATACCGTCTCCAGAAACACCACCTGAGTGACGTTTTTCAAGCAGCAATAATATATTCCGTATCCACCACTGCTGTAGTGTATACGTTGACCTTGTAGGCATTATTTGCCCAGTGTGTTCTTCATTTTCAAACCACTGCCATCTAGCTGTGTGAGCTTGTTCACATTCTGTCTAAATATCAATAATAATACCGTCTCCAGAAACACCACCTGAGTTGTTGTTGTTTTTGTTTTAAAAATAATGCCAGGCAAAGGCAGGCCGCCACGCAGAGGCACTAGGGGCCGTGCTGCTATGCTATCCTGTGGCCCTAGGAAATTGCCCAGTTTTAAAAAGGCAATGACCCTGAACTCCCAAAATGCTGAAGAGGTAGTTGACTGGCTTACACAGCACACCCCATCCTCTACCGTTTCTAACTTTACCACAACATCCTCCTCATCCTCCACTGCTATGGGCACCCCACGTAACACTTCCTCCACCACCGGCGCCCCTTCTTCACTGGAGTCAGAGGAGTTATTTTCACATGAGTTTCTTGAACTGAGTGATGCGCAACCATTATTGGCAGAAGAAGATGAAGGAGATGAGGACGTTACACCAGATTTAATTCTGGCAGAGAACACAACAGAGATGGACATAATGAGTGATGACGAGGAGGTCCCCACTGCTGCTTCCTTCTGTGAGCTGTTAGAAGAAATTGATGCATCTGAGGAGAATGATGATGAGGAGATTGATGTTTTGTGGGTGCCCAGTAGAAGAGAGCAAGAGGAGGATAGTTCAGATGGAGAGACGGAGAGTCAGAGAGGCAGGAGGAGAATAAGACTTAGAAGAAGCAGGGAGGACAGCTCGCAGGGAACAGTAGGGCAACAACATGTATCGGCACCTGTGGTCAGCCGGCCAACGCACCCGCCATTGCCGCCAACGCCGCCAACTTCTACTGTTACCGCCAGATTGCCAGCTTCAAAAAGGTCAGCAGTGTGGGATTTTTTTAATGTGTGTGCCTCTGACAAAAGCGTTGTAATTTGCAATGAGTGCAGTCAGAAACTGAGTCTTGGGAAGCCCAACAGCCACATAGGTACAACTTCTATGCGAAGGCACATGAACGGCAAGCACAAAGCACTTTGGGAGCAACACCTCAAAGGCAACAGGCAAACTAAAAGCCACCCTCCTTCTGGTCCAGCATCTTACTGCTCTACCTCTGCTGTCCTTGACCCGTCTGAACCACCCTCCACTCCGCCTTCCACCTTGACCACCAGTTCCCATTCCCAGTCATCTGCCCCCAGCCAAGTTTCTGTGAGGGCCATGTTTGAGCGTAAGAAGCCAATGTCTGCGAGTCACCCCCTTGCCCGGCGTCTGACAGCTGGCTTGTCTGCACTCTTAGCCCACCAGCTTTTACCATACCAGCTGGTGGACTCTGAGGCCTTCCGCAAATTTGTAGCAATTGGGACACCGCAGTGGAAGGTACCCAGCCGCAATTTTTTTTCAAAAAAGGGAATACCACACCTGTACCACCATGTGCAGAGCCAAGTCACCGCATCTCTGTCACTTAGTGTTGGGCCAAAGGTCCATATGACTACTGACGCATGGTCCTCCAAGCATGGTCAGGGCAGGTATGTCACCTACACTGCCCACTGGGTGAACTTGGTCATGGCTGGGAAGCAGGAAATGTGTGGCTCAACAACGACAGTGGAGTTGGTGTCACCGCCACGGATTGCACGCGGTTCTGCCACCACCTCTACTCCTCCTTCGCTCTCTACCTCGTCTTCTTCCTCTTCTTCGTCCTCTGCTGCTGAGTCCTCCTCCTCCACACCTGTGCACCCCCAGCTCCCCCTAGGCTATTCGACGTGCCAGGTACGCTGTTGTCATGCTGTCTTGGGGATGACATGCCTGGAAAGCAAAAACCATACCGGATCTGTACTCCTGTCATCTCTGCAGTCACAGGCCGATCGGTGGCTGACCCCACACCAACTGAAGTTCGGAAAAGTGGTGTGTGACAATGGAAGCAATCTGTTGGCAGCACTGAGACTGGGCAATTTAACACATGTGCCCTGCATGGCACATGTTCTGAATTTAATAGTACAACGTTTTGTCTCAAAGTACCCAGGATTCCAGGACGTTCTCAGGCAGTCCAGGAAGGTGTCGGGCCATTTCAGATGTTCCTATACAGCCATGGCACGCCTTGCTGACATTCAGCAGCGGTACAACATGCCAGTCAGGCGTTTGATTTGCGACAGCCAGACTCGCTGGAATTCAACGCTCCTCATGTTGGAACGTCTGCTGCAACAACAAAGAGCCGTCAACGAATACCTGTTTGAACTGGGTGGTAGGACTGGATCTGCAGAGCTGGGGATTTTTTTCCCCCGTTACTGGGTGCTTATGCGCGATGCCTGCAGGCTCATGCGCCCTTTTGAAGAGGTTACAAATATGGTCAGTCGCACCGAAGGCACCATCAGCGACCTCATACCCTTTGCTTTCTTCCTGGAGCGTGCCGTGCGACGAGTGACAGATGAGGCTGTAGACCAGCGTGACGAGGAGCAGGAAGCGCACGATTTCTGGTCGGAATCACCAGAACGAACCCAGGCACCTGCTGCAACGCAGGGAGAGGTGTCAGAAGTGGAGTCAGAGGAGGAAGGTGGCTTTGTGGAGGAGGAGGACCAACAGGAGCAGGCTTCCCAGGGGGCTAGTGGTGACCTTTTGGGGACCCCTGGTCTTGTACGTGGCTGGGGGGAGGAGACCGTGGATGATGCAGTCCTTGATAACGAGGAAGCGGAGATGGATACCTCTGCATCCAACCTTGTGAGAATGGGGTCTTTCATGCTGTCATGCCTGTTGAAGGACCCCCGTATCAAGAGGCTTAAGGAGAAGGACCTGTACTGGGTCGCGACTCTACTAGACCCTCGGTACAAGCATAAAGTGGCAGAAATGTTACCAACATACCACAAGTCTGAAAGGATGCTGCATTTACAAACCAGCCTGCAAAACATGTTGTACAATGCTTTTAAGGGTGATGTCACTTCAGGAACTCATCAACATTCCAGGGGCAGAGGTGCCAGTAATCCTGCCACGAGCGCACCTGCAAGGACAAAGCACTTTGGCCACTCTGTAACGTCAGACATGCAAATGTTTTTTTGTCCAAGGCAGCGGCAGAACCCTTCTGGATCCACCCTCAAAGAACGCCTCGACCGGCAGGTAGCGGACTACCTGGCATTAACTGCAGATATCGACACTCTGAGGAGCGATGAACCCCTGGACTACTGGGTGCGCAGGCTTGATCTGTGGCCAGAGCTGTCACAATTTGCCATGAACCTCTTGTCTTGCCCCGCCTCAAGTGTCCTCTCAGAAAGGACCTTCAGTGCAGCAGGAGGGATTGTAACTGAGAAGAGAACTCGCCTAGGTCACAAAAGTGTGGATTACCTGACCTTTATTAAAATGAATGAGGGGTGGATCTCGGAGGGTTACTGCACGCCGGAAGACTTGTTCTGAGTTTCTGACTCCCCATGCAGCTGTCCTTCTCTGCACGCCTCATGACTCCACACACAGCTGTCCTTTAGCGTCCTCCTCCCTCCGCCACCGTTACAAACTAGGGTGCAAACCCTACTGGTTTAATTTGAATCCAGGTAAATCCTGAGTTTTTCTGGCCTCTGTGCTTCAGTGGCTGCGACAAAAATAAATGAATATTTTCAGCATTTATATGGCATATTTTTTCTGGCCTCTGTGCTTCAGTGGCTGTGACAAAAAAAATGAATATTTTCAGCATTTATATGGCATATTTTTTCTGGCCTCTGTGCTTCAGTGGCTGTGACAAAAAAAAATGAATATTTTCAGCATTTATATGGCATATTGTTTCTGGCCTCTGTGCTTCAGTGGCTGCGACAAAAATAAATGACTATTTTCAGCATTTATATGGCATATTTTTTCTGGCCTCTGTGCTTCAGTGTCTGCGACAAAAATTTTTTATATTGTTAGCATTTATATGGCATATTTTTCCTGGCCTCTGTGCTGCAGTGGCTGCGACAAAAAAAAATTAATATTGTTTGCATTTATATGGCATATTTTTTTCTGGCCTCTGTGCTGCAGTGGCTGCGACAAAAAAAAATTAATATTGTTTGCATTTATATGGCATATTTTTTCTGGCCTCTGTGCTGCAGTGGCTGCCACAAAAAAAAATTAATATTTTCAGCATTTATATGGCATATTGTTTCTGGACTTCTGGTTCAGTGGCTGCGACAAAAAAAACATAATTTTTCAGGAAAGTACACATGCCTAATTTTTCAGGGTTCTGCAACAGTGGCAAAATCGCATCTTTTATGGTCACCGCAGGTGATCAATAAAGTAGACCAAAACTGGGCCCACACTGCAGAATCAGTGTTTTTTGGTTCACTTCACTGTACATTGAATTACCTCTGCCTGACCGTGCACGTGCGCACAAGCACGGTGACTGCTAAACACACCACTACAGAAATATTGCCACCAACAGGACGAACATCCTGGAGGTGACAAGCAACTAGTAATTAAAAACTATTATTTGCTCACTTGACGGTATCATTCATTAAAGCTCTTTGCGTCTTTTTGCGTTGCAGTAAGCACCGCGTTTCGTCTTTACGTGTGAACAGGCTGTAACCTTTACACGACTTGATTGGCATGTAGACGCCGGACGTTTTAAAGCATTTTATTACACAGGTTTAGAAATGTAGTGTGATTTCTGCCCTTTAAACCCCAAACGCAGCGCTGTGTCAACAATGGATTTTTTAGAAACAGTTTTGCCCTTGATCCCCCTCTGACATGCCACTGTCCAGGTCGTTGCACCCTTTAAACAACTTTAAAATCATTTTTCTGGCCAGAAATGTCTTTTCTAGCTTTTAAAATTCGCCTTCCCATTGAAGTCTATGGGGTTCGCGACGTTCGCGAACCATTCGCATTTTTGACGCAAGTTCGCGAATATGTTCGCGAACTTTTTTTCCGACGTTCGCTACATCCCTAGTTTTTTGTTGTTAATGGGTTGCACCCCAAGGCATTTTCTTTTTCAGGGTCTGGTTCCTCTGTTCCATCTGCCAACTCCTCTGTCGAACAGTTTTCTAAAGTCTGGTCACAAGTTCACAACTCTCTTAAGACGGCTACATCCTCTCAGAAGAGGGCTGCCGATAGGAAACGCAGGGAGGCACCCCAATATAAGGTGGGAGACTTGGTGTGGCTCTCCACCAAGAACATTAAATTGAAAGTTCCTTCCCTAAAATTGGGTCCCCGTTTCATTGGTCCATATCCCATCACTTCTGTTATCAACCCTTCTTCTGTTCGTCTTAAGTTACCTGTTAATTTAAAAATTTCTGATTCCTTTCATGTCTCGCTACTAAAACCTGCTTCTAACACCCGCCTTGTTTCTGTTCCTCCTCCAGTGCAAATTGACGGTCAGCCTGAATTTGAGATCCAGGAGTTCCTTGATTCCCGTTTGGTACATAACAAACTCCAGTACCTCACTAGATGGAAGGGATTCGGTCCTGAGGAGAACTCCTGGGTCTCAGTTGATGACATCAAGGCTGACCGCCTCAGGAGGCAATTTCACATTAAGTTTCCTGGGAAGCCTGGGGGTCCAGTGGCCCCCCCTAGAGAGGGGGGTAATGTAAGAAAATTACCTGGGTCGCGGCGGCGTGGACGGCCGCCACGCCGCCGCGCTCCTTCTCCGTCGGCTTCTGGGTCCTAGTGCGCGCGCGGCGCGCATGCGCATTATTTAAAGGCGCAGGCGCGCAGGCGCGCTGGCGTAATGACGTCAGCGCGCAATGGCGCAAATTTCAAACTGTATTTAAGCCCATTCATTGGTACTGCTGGTTGCCCGTGATAGGATTTATCCTGTGGTTTTGCCTGAAGCCTTGTGCTGTTTGTCCGTGTTTATTCTGCTAGTTATCCGGTTTTTGACCCCTGCCTGTTTCCTGACGACGCTCCCATCTGAATCCTGACCTGTGCCTGTTACCCGACTACTCTATTGCCTGAACCCCTTCTGCTTGATACCCGGTTTTGACCCTTGCCTGCCTGACGATCCTTGCTATCTGCCTGCCTCGACCCAGCCTGTCTGACTATCCTCTCTGCCTCATCCTTGCCTGTAACCGTGATCCTCGGCCCAAAAGACTCTAGATACTTGCCGTGCCCCATTGCCTGCCAGAACTCTAGCCTTGCCCACTCATAAGTCCAGGTGGCACCCCAGTAGGCGGAGGGCCTTCCCGAAGCCCAAAAGTGGTCACACATACTGGTGAAGAGAGCTCTGACCACGGTGCTTGGCTCTAGTTCTGGTATTGGGTGCCGGCCGTGACATTATCACGGGCCATGGAGGACGACGATCACATTGAAGCTGCTGCTGCTGCTGCTCCTCTCCCAACATCCACTGATCTGTTGCTTACTACTTTGTTGCAACGAATGGAGGACCAGGAGCAAAAGCAAAATTATCTGCTCCAGGGGTTCCATAATCTAACCCGCCAGCTGGGACCCTCGCAGCAGTCAGCTAGTTCTGTTCCTACATCCTCTGTGGGTTCCCCGCCAGATAGGGGTTCTACATCCAGACCCCAGGAACCCAAGATCGCATTTCCTGCCAAGTTCGGTGGGGACAGAACCCAGTTTTTTGTTTTTCAAGAAGCCTGCAAGCTGTACCTCAGCTTTTTCCCCCATTCTTTTCCCTCTGATGAGGAAAAGGTCAGATTCGTTATGACCCTATTAGTGGGTGACCCTCAAATCTGGGCACTTAGACTGCCAGCCACCGATCCTGCCCGTTTTTCTTTAGACCAGTTCTTCCGTTCTATGGCTATTCTATACGATGACCCGGATCGCGCCTCTTCGGCGCGATTCGTAAATTACGCCAAGGTAAACGGGAGGTGGAAACTTATTGTACTGAGTTTCGTAGGTGGGCGGTGGAAACGGGGGAATGATACGGCTCTACGGAGTCAGTTTCGCATTGGTCTGGCCAAATCTGTCAAAAACAGCCTTGTAACTATCCCCTATCTTCCAGTCTGGATGACCTTATGTCTTTGGCCATCCAGATAGATAGGAGACAAAGGGAGAATAGGATGAACAGGGATACTTTGTGGGTATAAACATGTTTCATAGTGCTAAGTTTTCAAACCCTCTGTGTTCTTTTCTAGGAGTTCCTGCCCGCTGAGGTAAACTATGATATAGGGAATCGTGAATTGTGGCAGTCAAGTGGCCTTTGAGGAATGGCGGCACCTACTGGAGGGGGCTAAACACCAGATTACGGTCTATACTGACCATAAGAATTTGCTCTATATTGAGTCAGCTAAGCGATTAAACCCTAGAAGGCTAGGTGGGCTCTGTTTTTCACCAGGTTCGATTTTTCTTTAACCTTTAGACCTGGTACAAAGAACATCAAGGCAGATGCTCTCTCTAGGAGCTTCGACTCAATCTGTTCTGACTCAGATGATAATCCTTCTATTATCCCAAGTGAATGTATTGTAGCCACATTGGAATCTGACCTCTCTTCCTTATTGTCCTCTGTTCAAACTGATGCTCCCTCCAACACTCCTGAGGGGAGGCTTTTTGTTCCTGAAAATCTCAGAGAACAGGTGTTAAGAGAGGTTCATAATTCCAAAATGGCAGGACACCCCGGTGTAAGTAAAACTACATCTTTGTTGTCCAGAAGTGTGTGGTGGCCAACTTTCAAGCAAGATGTAAAATCGTTTGTAGACTCTTGCCCTGTTTGCGAACGCTCTAAATCTTCTAAAAATTTGTCCCAGGGATTACTCATTCCCCTGCCTATTCCTGAGAGACCGTGGACCCATCTTTCGATGGATTTTATAGTGGACTTACCATCGTCCCAGGGGAAAACAGTTATTTGGGTGGTCGTGGACAGATTTAGCAAAATGGGTCATTTTATCGCACTTCCACATCTCCCTTCCGCTAAAACCTTATCTGAGCTTTTTATTCAGCACATATTCAAGTTACATGGTTTTCCTGTTAATATTGTTTCTGACAGAGGGGTTCAGTTTGTCTCCAAGTTTTGGCGAGCATTTTGCTCTTTAGTGGGGATTAATCTTTCTTTTTCTACTGCTTATCACCCACAAACCAACGGGCAAACTGAAAGGGTAAATCAGACCTTAGAACAATTTCTAAGGTGTTATGTCTCTGAGAATCAGTCTTCTTGGGCAGAATTGTTACCCTGGGCAGAATTTGCCTACAATAATGCTTCTCACTCCTCCACTGGGGAGTCTCCGTTTTTTGTAGGGATGTCGCGGACTGTTCGCCGGCGAACTTGTTCGCGCGAACTTCGGCTGTTCGCGCTCGCCGAATGTTCGCGAACGTCGCGCGACGTTCGCCATTTTGGGTTCGCCTTACCTGGCGCTTTTTTTTGACCTCTCACCCCAGTCCAGCAGATACATGGCAGCCAATCAGGAAGCTCTCCCTCCTGGACCACCCCCACACCCCCTGGACCACTCCCCTTCCATATATAAACTGAAGCCCTGCAGCGTTTTTTCATTCTGCCTGTGTGTGCTTGCAAGAGCTAGTGTAGGGAGAGAGCTGTTACTGATTTCACTGATTTCTTTGAGGGACAGTTGATAGTAAGTTTGCTGGCTAGTAATCTACTTGATACTGCTCTGTATTGGAGGGACAGAAGTCTGCAGGGATTTGAGGGACATTTTAGGGTAGCTTTGCTGGCTAGTAATCTACCTTCTACTGCAGTGCTCTGTATGTAGCTGCCTGCTGTGGGCACTGATCTCTTCTGATCTCATCTGCTGACTGCTGTAATAACCCAATAGTCCTTGTAAGGACTGCTTTTATTTTCTTTTTTGTTGTTTTACTTTGCTACTTTAACAGCCAAGTGCTATTAGTCTAGCAGTGTTGGGGATTGGGACTGGTGTGCTACTGTGCTGCTCCTAGTAGTTCAGCAGCACCAACCCAAGAATATTTTTTTTTTTAATATACATATAATTTTTTTTTTATTTTACTTATCTTACTGTTCTTTAAGGTGTCCAGTGCTGTTTGCTGTTCTTCATAGTAGTGCACCAATAGTAGTGCACTTGCAGGCATTATTTGCCCAGTGGCCATCTAGCTGTGTGAGCTTTTTCACATTCTGTCTAAATATCAATAATAATACCGTCTCCAGAAACACCACCTGAGTGACGTTTTTCAAGCAGCAATAATATATTCCGTATCCACCACTGCTGTAGTGTATACGTTGACCTTGCAGGCATTATTTGCCCAGTGGGTTCTTCATTTTCAAACCACTGCCACTTAGCTGTGTGAGCTTTTTCACATTTTGTCTAAATATCAATAATAATACCGTCTCCAGAAACACCACCTGAGTGACGTTTTTCAAGCAGCAATAATATATTCCGTATCCACCACTGCTGTAGTGTATACGTTGACCTTGCAGGCATTATTTGCCCAGTGTGTTCTTCATTTTCAAACCACTGCCACTTAGCTGTGTGAGCTTTTTCACATTCTGTCTAAATATCAATAATAATACCGTCTCCAGAAACACCACCTGAGTGACGTTTTTCAAGCAGCAATAATATATTCCGTATCCACCACTGCTGTAGTGTATACGTTGACCTTGTAGGCATTATTTGCCCAGTGTGTTCTTCATTTTCAAACCACTGCCACTTAGCTGTGTGAGCTTTTTCACATTCTGTCTAAATATCAATAATAATACCGTCTCCAGAAACACCACCTGAGTGACGTTTTTCAAGCAGCAATAATATATTCCGTATCCACCACTGCTGTAGTGTATACGTTGACCTTGCAGGCATTATTTGCCCAGTGTGTTCTTCATTTTCAAACCACTGCCACTTAGCTGTGTGAGCTTTTTCACATTCTGTCTAAATATCAATAATAATACCGTCTCCAGAAACACCACCTGAGTGACGTTTTTCAAGCAGCAATAATATATTCCGTATCCACCACTGCTGTAGTGTATACGTTGACCTTGCAGGCATTATTTGCCCAGTGTGTTCTTCATTTTCAAACCACTGCCACTTAGCTGTGTGAGCTTGTTCACATTCTGTCTAAATATCAATAATAATACCGTCTCCAGAAACACCACCTGAGTGACGTTTTTCAAGCAGCAATAATATATTCCGTATCCACCACTGCTGTAGTGTATACGTTGACCTTGCAGGCATTATTTGCCCAGTGTGTTCTTCATTTTCAAACCACTGCCACTTAGCTGTGTGAGCTTTTTCACATTCTGTCTAAATATCAATAATAATACCGTCTCCAGAAACACCACCTGAGTGACGTTTTTCAAGCAGCAATAATATATTCCGTATCCACCACTGCTGTAGTGTATACGTTGACCTTGTAGGCATTATTTGCCCAGTGTGTTCTTCATTTTCAAACCACTGCCATCTAGCTGTGTGAGCTTGTTCACATTCTGTCTAAATATCAATAATAATACCGTCTCCAGAAACACCACCTGAGTTGTTGTTGTTTTTGTTTTAAAAATAATGCCAGGCAAAGGCAGGCCGCCACGCAGAGGCACTAGGGGCCGTGCTGCTATGCTATCCTGTGGCCCTAGGAAATTGCCCAGTTTTAAAAAGGCAATGACCCTGAACTCCCAAAATGCTGAAGAGGTAGTTGACTGGCTTACACAGCACACCCCATCCTCTACCGTTTCTAACTTTACCACAACATCCTCCTCATCCTCCACTGCTATGGGCACCCCACGTAACACTTCCTCCACCACCGGCGCCCCTTCTTCACTGGAGTCAGAGGAGTTATTTTAACATGAGTTTCTTGAACTGAGTGATGCGCAACCATTATTGGCAGAAGAAGATGAAGGAGATGAGGACGTTACACCAGATTTAATTCTGGCAGAGAACACAACAGAGATGGACATAATGAGTGATGACGAGGAGGTCCCCGCTGCTGCTTCCTTCTGTGAGCTGTTAGAAGAAATTGATGCATCTGAGGAGAATGATGATGAGGAGATTGATGTTTTGTGGGTGCCCAGTAGAAGAGAGCAAGAGGAGGATAGTTCAGATGGAGAGACGGAGAGTCAGAGAGGCAGGAGGAGAATAAGACTTAGAAGAAGCAGGGAGGACAGCTCGCAGGGAACAGTAG
This sequence comes from Xenopus laevis, assembly GCF_017654675.1. Lineage (NCBI taxonomy): Eukaryota > Metazoa > Chordata > Amphibia > Anura > Pipidae > Xenopus > Xenopus laevis. The sequence goes on along the minus strand of NC_054382.1, from coordinate 54,247,048 downwards.
GGCAACAACATGTATCGGCACCTGTGGTCAGCCGGCCAACGCACCCGCCATTGCCGCCAACGCCGCCAACTTCTACTGTTACCGCCAGATTGCCAGCTTCAAAAAGGTCAGCAGTGTGGGATTTTTTTAATGTGTGTGCCTCTGACAAAAGCGTTGTAATTTGCAATGAGTGCAGTCAGAAAACTGAGTCTTGGGAAGCCCAACAGCCACATAGGTACAACTTCTATGCGAAGGCACATGAACGGCAAGCACAAAGCACTTTGGGAGCAACACCTCAAAGGCAACAGGCAAACTAAAAGCCACCCTCCTTCTGGTCCAGCATCTTACTGCTCTACCTCTGCTGTCCTTGACCCGTCTGAACCACCCTCCACTCCGCCTTCCACCTTGACCACCAGTTCCCATTCCCAGTCATCTGCCCCCAGCCAAGTTTCTGTGAGGGCCATGTTTGAGCGTAAGAAGCCAATGTCTGCGAGTCACCCCCTTGCCCGGCGTCTGACAGCTGGCTTGTCTGCACTCTTAGCCCACCAGCTTTTACCATACCAGCTGGTGGACTCTGAGGCCTTCCGCAAATTTGTAGCAATTGGGACACCGCAGTGGAAGGTACCCAGCCGCAATTTTTTTTCAAAAAAGGGAATACCACACCTGTACCACCATGTGCAGAGCCAAGTCACCGCATCTCTGTCACTTAGTGTTGGGCCAAAGGTCCATATGACTACTGACGCATGGTCCTCCAAGCATGGTCAGGGCAGGTATGTCACCTACACTGCCCACTGGGTGAACTTGGTCATGGCTGGGAAGCAGGAAATGTGTGGCTCAACAACGACAGTGGAGTTGGTGTCACCGCCACGGATTGCACGCGGTTCTGCCACCACCTCTACTCCTCCTTCGCTCTCTACCTCGTCTTCTTCTTCTTCTTACTCTGCTGCTGGGTCCTCCTTCTCCTCCTCCACACCTGTGCACCCCCAGCTCCCCCTAGGCTATTCGACGTGCCAGGTACGCTGTTGTCATGCTGTCTTGGGGATGACATGCCTGGAAAGCAAAAACCATACCGGATCTGTACTCCTGTCATCTCTGCAGTCACAGGCCGATCGGTGGCTGACCCCACACCAACTGAAGATCGGAAAAGTGGTGTGTGACAATGGAAGCAATCTGTTGGCAGCACTGAGACTGGGCAATTTAACACATGTGCCCTGCATGGCACATGTTCTGAATTTAATAGTACAACGTTTTGTCTCAAAGTACCCAGGATTCCAGGACGTTCTCAGGCAGTCCAGGAAGGTGTCGGCCCATTTCAGACGTTCCTATACAGCCATGGCACGCCTTGCTGACATTCAGCAGCGGTACAACATGCCAGTCAGGCGTTTGATTTGCGACAGCCAGACTCGCTGTAATTCAACGCTCCTCATGTTGGAACGTCTGCTGCAACAACAAAGAGCCGTCAACGAATACCTGTTTGAACTGGGTGGTAGGACTGGATCTGCAGAGCTGGGGATTTTTTTCCCCCGTTACTGGGTGCTTATGCGCGATGCCTGCAGGCTCATGCGCCCTTTTGAAGAGGTTACAAATATGGTCAGTCGCACCGAAGGCACCATCAGCGACCTAATACCCTTTGCTTTCTTCCTGGAGCGTGCCGTGCGACGAGTGACAGATGAGGCTGTAGACCAGCGTGACGAGGAGCAGGAAGCGCACGATTTCTGGTCGGAATCACCAGAACGAACCCAGGCACCTGCTGCAACGCAGGGAGAGGTGTCAGAAGTGGAGTCAGAGGAGGAAGGTGGCTTTGTGGAGGAGGAGGACCAACAGGAGCAGGCTTCCCAGGGGGCTAGTGGTGACCTTTTGGGGACCCCTGGTCTTGTACGTGGCTGGGGGGAGGAGACCGTGGATGATGCAGTCCTTGATAACGAGGAAGCGGAGATGGATACCTCTGCATCCAACCTTGTGAGAATGGGGTCTTTCATGCTGTCATGCCTGTTGAAGGACCCCCGTATCAAGAGGCTTAAGGAGAAGGACCTGTACTGGGTCGCGACTCTACTAGACCCTCGGTACAAGCATAAAGTGGCAGAAATGTTACCAACATACCACAAGTCTGAAAGGATGCTGCATTTACAAACCAGCCTGCAAAACATGTTGTACAATGCTTTTAAGGGTGATGTCACTTCAGGAACTCATCAACATTCCAGGGGCAGAGGTGCCAGTAATCCTGCCACGAGCGCACCTGCAAGGACAAAGCACTTTGGCCACTCTGTAACGTCAGACATGCAAATGTTTTTTTGTCCAAGGCAGCGGCAGAACCCTTCTGGATCCACCCTCAAAGAACGCCTCGACCGGCAGGTAGCGGACTACCTGGCATTAACTGCAGATATCGACACTCTGAGGAGCGATGAACCCCTGGACTACTGGGTGCGCAGGCTTGATCTGTGGCCAGAGCTGTCACAATTTGCCATGAACCTCTTGTCTTGCCCCGCCTCAAGTGTCCTCTCAGAAAGGACCTTCAGTGCAGCAGGAGGGATTGTAACTGAGAAGAGAACTCGCCTAGGTCACAAAAGTGTGGATTACCTGACCTTTATTAAAATGAATGAGGGGTGGATCTCGGAGGGTTACTGCACGCCGGAAGACTTGTTCTGAGTTTCTGATTCTGACTCCCCATGCAGCTGTCCTTCTCTGCACGCCTCATGACTCCACATACAGATGTCCTTTAGCGTCCTCCTCCCTCCACCACCGTTACAAACTAGGGTGCAAACCCTACTGGTTTAATTTGAATCCAGGTAAATCCTGAGTTTTTCTGGCCTCTGTGCTTCAGTGGCTGCGACCAAAAAAAACAGAATATTTTCAGCATTTATATGGCATATTTTTTCTGGCCTCTGTGCTTCAGTGGCTGTGACAAAAAAAATGAATATTTTCAGCATTTATATGGCATATTTTTTCTGGCCTCTGTGCTGCAGTGGCTGCGACCAAAAAAACCAGAATATTTTCAGCATTTATATGGCATATTTTTTCTGGCCTCTGTGCTTCAGTGGCTGTGACAAAAAAATGAATATTTTCAGCATTTATATGGCATATTTTTTCTGGCCTCTGTGCTTCAGTGGCTGCGACCAAAAAAAACTGAATATTTTCAGCATTTATATGGCATATTTTTTCTGGCCTCTGTGCTTCAGTGGCTGTGACAAAAAAATGAATATTTTCAGCATTTATATGGCATATTGTTTCGGCCTCTGTGCTTCAGTGGCTGTGACAAAAATAAATGAATATTTTCAGCATTTATATGGCATATTTTTTCTGGCCTCTGTGCTTCAGTGGCTGTGACAAAAAAATGAATATTTTCAGCATTTATATGGCATATTTTTTCTGGCCTCTGTGCTTCAGTGGCTGCGACCAAAAAAAACAGAATATTTTCAGCATTTATATGGCATATTTTTTCTGGCCTCTGTGCTTCAGTGGCTGCGACCAAAAAAATTGAATATTTTCAGCATTTATATGGCATATTTTTTCTGGCCTCTGTGCTTCAGTGTCTGCGACAAAAAATTTTTATATTGTTAGCATTTATATGGCATATTTTTCCTGGCCTCTGTGCTGCAGTGGCTGCGACAAAAAAAAAATTAATATTGTTTGCATTTATATGGCATATTTTTTCTGGCCTCTGTGCTGCAGTGGCTGCGACAAAAAAAACAGAATATTTTAAGCATTTATATGGCATATTTTTTCTGGCCTCTGTGCTTCAGTGGCTGCGACCAAAAAAATTGAATATTTTCAGCATTTATATGGCATATTTTTTCTGGCCTCTGTGCTTCAGTGTCTGCGACAAAAATTTTTTATATTGTTAGCATTTATATGGCATATTTTTCCTGGCCTCTGTGCTGCAGTGGCTGCGACAAAAAAAAATTAATATTGTTTGCATTTATATGGCATATTTTTTTCTGGCCTCTGTGCTGCAGTGGCTGCGACAAAAAAAAATTAATATTGTTTGCATTTATATGGCATATTTTTTCTGGCCTCTGTGCTGCAGTGGCTGCCACAAAAAAAAATTAATATTTTCAGCATTTATATGGCATATTGTTTCTGGACTTCTGGTTCAGTGGCTGCGACAAAAAAAACATAATTTTTCAGGAAAGTACACATGCCTAATTTTTCAGGGTTCTGCAACAGTGGCAAAATCGCATCTTTTATGGTCACCGCAGGTGATCAATAAAGTAGACCAAAACTGGGCCCACACTGCAGAATCAGTGTTTTTTGGTTCACTTCACTGACATTGAATTACCTCTGCCTGACCGTGCACGTGCGCACAAGCACGGTGACTGCTAAACACACCACTACAGAAATATTGCCACCAACAGGACGAACATCCTGGAGGTGACAAGCAACTAGTAATTAAAAACTATTATTTGCTCACTTGACGGTATCATTCATTAAAGCTCTTTGCGTCTTTTTGCGTTGCAGTAAGCACCGCGTTTCGTCTTTACGTGTGAACAGGCTGTAACCTTTACACGACTTGATTGGCATGTAGACGCCGGACGTTTTAAAGCATTTTATTACACAGGTTTAGAAATGTAGTGTGATTTCTGCCCTTTAAAGCACAAAACGCAGCGCTGTGTCAACAATGGATTTTTTAGAAACATTTTTGCCCTTGATCCCCCTCTGACATGCCACTGTCCAGGTCGTTGCACCCTTTAAACAACTTTAAAATCATTTTTCTGGCCAGAAATGTCTTTTCTAGCTTTTAAAATTCGCCTTCCCATTGAAGTCTATGGGGTCCGCGACGTTCGCGAACCATTCGCATTTTTGACGCAAGTTCGCGAATATGTTCGCGAACTTTTTTTCCGACGTTCGCTACATCCCTAGTTTTTTGTTGTTAATGGGTTGCACCCCAAGGCATTTTCTTTTTCAGGGTCTGGTTCCTCTGTTCCATCTGCCAACTCCTCTGTCGAACAGTTTTCTAAAGTCTGGTCACAAGTTCACAACTCTCTTAAGACGGCTACATCCTCTCAGAAGAGGGCTGCCGATAGGAAACGCAGGGAGGCACCCCAATATAAGGTGGGAGACTTGGTGTGGCTCTCCACCAAGAACATTAAATTGAAAGTTCCTTCCCTAAAATTGGGTCCCCGTTTCATTGGTCCATATCCCATCACTTCTGTTATCAACCCTTCTTCTGTTCGTCTTAAGTTACCTGTTAATTTAAAAATTTCTGATTCCTTTCATGTCTCGCTACTAAAACCTGCTTCTAACACCCGCCTTGTTTCTGTTCCTCCTCCAGTGCAAGTTGACGGTCAGCCTGAATTTGAGATCCAGGAGTTCCTTGATTCCCGTTTGGTACATAACAAACTCCAGTACCTCACTAGATGGAAGGGATTCGGTCCTGAGGAGAACTCCTGGGTCTCAGTTGATGACATCAAGGCTGACCGCCTCAAGAGGCAATTTCACATTAAGTTTCCTGGGAAGCCTGGGGGTCCAGTGGCCCCCCCTAGAGAGGGGGTAATGTAAGAAAATTACCTGGGTCGCGGCGGCGTGGACGGCCGCCACGCCGCCGCGCTCCTTCTCCGTCGGCTTCTGGGTCCTAGTGCGCGCGCGGCGCGCATGCGCATTATTTAAAGGTGCAGGCGCGCTGGCGTAATGACGTCAGCGCGCAATGGCGCGAATTTCAAACTGTATTTAAGCCCATTCATTGGTACTGCTGGTTGCCCGTGATAGGATTTATCCTGTGGTTTTGCCTGAAGCCTTGTGCTGTTTGTCCGTGTTTATTCTGCTAGTTATCCGGTTTTTGACCCCTGCCTGTTTCCTGACGACGCTCCCATCTGAATCCTGACCTGTGCCTGTTACCCGACTACTCTATTGCCTGAACCCCTTCTGCTTGATACCCGGTTTTGACCCTTGCCTGCCTGACGATCCTTGCTATCTGCCTGCCTCGACCCAGCCTGTCTGACTATCCTCTCTGCCTCATCCTTGCCTGTAACCGTGATCCTCGGCCCAAAAGACTCTAGATACTTGCCGTGCCCCATTGCCTGCCAGAACTCTAGCCTTGCCCACTCATAAGTCCAGGTGGCACCCCAGTAGGCGGAGGGCCTTCCCGAAGCCCAAAAGTGGTCACACATACTGGTGAAGAGAGCTCTGACCACGGTGCTTGGCTCTAGTTCTGGTATTGGGTGCCGGCCGTGACAGGTTCCCAGCCTGTGGGACAGGGGCTAGCCCCTCTGTGGAACCTGAAGCGGTGGCAGAGGTTGGGGTTCAGCCTGAAAGCTAATCAGGATCAGATTTTGCTCAACCAAGATACATATTTGCTTACCCAAGATAAAGGTAGCAGTACATCTTGAAGCTCAATTAGGGTGAGATTAGGGGTCAACATTTATTTGTTTATTTAGATATTCTAGAGTGAATGATTATAAACTATGTGGGCCTTGTCCAAAGGTTGGACATCAGGCAGAATTTCAACTGAAAATGTTCAACAAGAACTGACCTAGATCTTAAGCCAGAAATAACCTAGGAATGAAGTGCATAGCCAGCTTAATGCAGGATGTTATTATTTAAATGTGGGAGGGATATCTAGTACTGCTACACTAGGGGGCACATTTACTTAGCTCGAGTGAAGGAATAGATTAAAAATTCAAAGTATTTTTTGGCTACTTCGACCATCGAATTGGCTACTTCGACCTTCGACTACGACTTTGATTTGAACGATTCAAACAAAAAATTCTTCGACTATTCGACCATTCGATAGTCAAAGTACTGTCTGCCTCTTTAAAAAAAATAGTTTGATTAGGAGTTAATCGTTCGATCAAACGATTATTCCTTCGATCGTTCGATCAAACGAATAGCACTAAATCCTTCGACTTCAATATTTGAAGTCGAAGGATTTAACTTCGACGGTCGAATATCGAGGGTTAATTAACCCTCGATATTCGACCTTAAGTAAATGTGCCCCTTGGTAAAGTACTAGTACAAGAGTGTCAGGTTATACCCTGGTGTATAGTGTATGGGAGGATGTTTTTTCTCTTTTCCCCTTTATGAAGTAAATAAGTATGTGTCCAGAACAATAGACAAAAATTAGCAACAGTGGATGTATGTCTTATGGCAAATCCTCAAGACATCCGAAGTGGCGGCCTCAAATATATCTTTAGAGGGACCTGATGAGCACAGTGTCCTCACCCCATCTCCTCTCAAATGCAGATGCACATCTGCCTGCTGCGGTGGGTGCTCACATTTTGAAGTTATAAAGTGGCTCTGAAAGGGGAATATCTGTTCAGCAGTCCCCACGGTCCAGGCCCCTCAACACCAGTTTCTGCTTCCTCTATAGTTACACGACTGGACAGCCTAATTTTAAAAGAGGCATCCTATAATTGTTATAATGCATACTAGGGTTAGAGTAATGTAGGATAGTAAGATAGCAAAGGGTAAAAGCAGCTTTTTGTCCGATGTGTGTTTAATTAGAGCCCTTAGTATGACTTTCGTCATTGGTGAAGCCCTAAAGTAAAGTAGGTTTATGGCATGGAAGAGATCTACTGTATTTTTAAAACTAATTGTAGAGCTTAAATTTACCTCTCCTCTGCTATCAACACTGTAACACAGGAGGCAACATACTAGAACTATACTGGCTGTACCAATACCTTCCACAAACAATACTGGATCGCAGATTAACTTGGCAATGATAACGTTTTTTACATTTAATAAGAGCATAGTTCTTCTGTGTACTAATAAATTCCCTGTACATTACTGAAATGCATTGTATTAGTATGTTTTTTTAATTCTGACTTTACGATGCAAATTCAATGGTTGTCAAACTTTAAGGATTCAATAATGTTTTCAATAACGAAAAAACCTCATACCCTGTCCTCTGCCCCTGTAATTGTTCTCATATTCGATAATGAGAAATGTATCAATACAAAAGCCTGTGATTCTTTTCTTTTCTTTCCCTTCCATTTTTAATTCTCTATTGCAAGGCCTCCTCCTTTGTGTCAGTGCATACTGTAATTACTTGTTTTGGGTATATTTTCAATACATCCTATTGCAGCATGCTACAAAATGTTTTCATGCTTTACAAAACGCAATACATGTAATTATTGCTTGTGTCGTTTCTGTGAGGTACATACTGTAACTCATCGATCCCCACGAGTAGTGGACAGGTAAATGGTCAAAGGCAGGCAGCAAGAGACAGAGGTCAACAGACAGGCAATGAGGTCAATATCCAGAAGATCCAAACAGAAAAAAGTCAGAAAACTGAGAACCAGCTTGGGGCACTCGGTACAAACAAAAGGCGCCTTTTATTTTCTAATTTGGTGCCATTCCGTGATGTCATTACGTTCGCCGGCGTCACAGCGCATTGTTATAGCACATTTGCATAGACGTTTTCTCCTAACTGCGGGCAGAGGCACCCGGGGACCGGCGTGTATAAAGGTAAGAATGCATGCCTTACAGTACCCTACCTCTCAGGAGCACCCAGAGGGGCTCCCAAGGTTTTCAGAAATAACAAATAAAAAAACAAACAAATACAAAAAGTATTGTAGAAGTTATACCTATATTGGCTAACAATAAAAATACATTGCAAGCTTTCAGAGCACCAAGGCCTATTTGTAAAATATATGTATGCAAAATACAAATGAAAGCTAGAAAGGCACAGCATATATACTGTTAGATCAGAGAAAGGTATTCATGGGCAATAAATTAGGTTTAAGTTACAGATAGATATAGATAGATATAGATGAATTGTAGAGATAATACAATGAAGTAGTGTGGGTTGTAAATAGTCCAGGAGTCTGGATTCAGTCAGGTCACATAGTTTGACATGAAACCTGACCCTAAATTAAGACTTTAGCTCAGCATTCAATACCATCATCCCCTCAAAAGCTGAGCATGAAACTAAGCGAGCTGGGATTGAGCACCTTTTTGTGCAATCGGATCTTGGACTGTCAGAGAGGCCTCAGTCTGTTCTTATCGGCGACAACTTTTCCAGCCCCCCAGATTGAGCACAGGAGCTCCTCAAGGATGTGTTCTTAGCCCGTTGTTGTACACATTGCTGACACATGACTGCATAGCTAAACACAGCTCAAACCACATCATCAAGTTCGCCGATGACACGACTGTGGTGGGGCTTATCAGCCACAACGACTAGTCAACATACAGAGATGAGGTTCAGCAGCTGGTGGTCTGGTGCAGTGAGAACAACCTGTCACTGTATGTGGATAAAACAAAAGAGATGTTCGTTGACTTCAGGAGAACTTGCCCTGCTCACACACCACTCAACATCAACGGCTCCACAGTAGACAGTAAAGAACACCAAATTCCTAGGAGTCTACATCTCTGATGACCTCACCTGGACCACCAACACTGCCTCCATCACCAAAAAGGCTCAGCAGAGTCTTCACTTCCTAAGTCGACTGAAACAGGCCAGCCTTCCACCTCCCACCCTCACAGTGTTCTATAGGGGCACCATTGAGAGCGTCCTAACGAGCTGCATCTCTGTCTGGCACTCTGTAGTTTATACACGTAAAAGCGAAATATTGCTAGTCCAGATGTCCCACAGGTGCTCTGTCCATACACCTCTATGTACCAATGTATATCTAATTTCCTCCAATATATTTTACATTTCAAATGTTTACACATTTATAGTGTATTCTATTGGGCAAATTCACTAAGCGCCAAAGCGCCTAACGCTAGCGTCAATTCGCTAGTGTTACTTCGCACCCTTACGCCTGGCGAATTTTCGCTATGGACGTAACTACGCAAATTCACTAACGCGTGCAGTGTACTGAACGCTACCTTTTACGCTAGACTTCCTTCGCCACCTCAGACCAGGCGAAGCACAATAGAGTAGATAGGGATTGCTTCAAAAAAAGTTCAAATTTTTTCCAAGTCCCAAAAAACGCTGGCGTTTTTTCTATATTATGGGTGATAGGCTGAAAAAGATAGAAACATTTTTTGGGGCTCCCCTCCTTCCCCCCTACATTTCCTAACTCATGGCAACTTAACTATACAGTGGGCACATGTGTAGGGCAAAATAAAAATTTTATTTGATGTTTTGAAGGTTTCCCAGGCATTTGTAGTGATTCTACGTATTCCTCCATTGAAATTTGAATTTGGCGCCGTATGCAAATTAACCATCGATAGCGTAACTTCGCTTCGCTTAGTGAATCAACGCTAGTGCAACTTCGCAACCTTACGCTACCCCTGTGCGCAACTTCGGATTTTAGAGAATTTGCGAAACTACGCCTGGCAAAGTGTGGCGAAGTGCGGCGAAGCGCGGCGAAGTTGCGCCTGCCGCAACTACAAATCTTAGTGAATTTGGCCCTAAGTGCCTTTTTGTGATATGTACTAGCTGGAGCCACGTCGTCTCACTGTGTATTCGTATACTACTGAGATGACAATAAAGTTTACTTTGACTTTGAATCTGAGGGGTCTTTTTAAAGAACAGCTAATACAGCCATCTGGTGGTTAATAATGAAAATTACATGTAATAACAGGTATCTGTTCTGTGGGATGGGACAGTCACTGCACAGCATTTTAGAGATTGTTAAAGCACAAGTTTGTTAGCAATACCCCTTTCCCTGTCTGCAGTGTTCCCACAATTGCACATTACATTAGCTTCATTCTATATTTCATTCAGCCTTGTGTTGAATTACAAATACCAGCAAATATTGTGTCGGTGGCCCGCAATTTTGTATGCGTTGTGGGTCACCCAGCACAAAATATCTTATTGGCGAAAACAGAGGATTTCTTGTTTTTTTTTTTTATCAATGTTGTGGTTACACCCTCCCTGCACCCCCAGTTAATCATTTAGAATTTAGGCATAATGGGTTAATGCCTGGGTGCTACAGAAAAATATAGATACTGTATGTATAGTACATCTCTACATCTCTCAGCTCAGCCCCTCCTCTCTTAGCCCTTCTCCGTGCTCTGTGTTCAGCTTGTGGGCAAGGCTGACCCTAGCTCACAAGCTGAACACAGAGCACGGAGGAGGGCTAAGAGGGGAAGGACTGAGGTGAGGAGGGAGGATCGAGCGAGGGGGGAGTTTGCAACTCGGCAAGTATTTGCAGCACGGACGGAGGTGTCACTGCAGCCTCTTAAATCAGTAAGACGAGAGGCAGAGGCGAGTCTGTATTTCTTCCTTAGGAGAGCGCACGCAGCCAGAGTGTCTGTTCTCCCGATGATGTGCTAAAATGTGATCCCAGGGTCTCCCCCACTCATCCTTCCTCTCTTTGCCTCACATTGAAGGTGCATCCGGGGGGGGCAATCACCCCCCCCATTTTGCCCCTATGTGCAGGGCCGGACTGGGGGGACCACCGGGACTGCCATCCAGGGCCCCCCCGCCGGTCATCCAGGCCCCCCCCTCGCCTCCCTTCCTCCCCATCTCACCTATTGCAGTGCCCAGGGTTAGACTGTGGGGCCCAACAGGACTGCCGTACAGGGCCCCCCTACGCCCCCTGCCCCTCCTCACCTATTGCAGGGCCGCTGGGTGCACAAACGCTGACATCGCTGCCCTGCACACCGCGCATCACTGTGCATGTGCGCCCATTGCCGCACGTCAGGAAATGTTTATTTTCAAATTGGGATTTGGAGAGGAGGGGTCTGGCCCGACGGGGGCCCATGAGGGTTGGGGCCCACCAGGATTTGTTCATGGTGTCCTGCCGGGCCAGTCTGACCCTGCCTATGTGTGGACGCCCATTGGAGCCCAGCTGTGCTGCACTTTTTGAAATAGCAGGGCCCCCCTTGACCACGGCGAAGCCGCGGCACCACTTCCATCTGAAAAGCCGAATAGCTGAAGTCCCGAAATCGGCGAAAAGACCCAAAGTCCTGAAGCGGCGAAAAGACCCGAAGTCACGAAAGAAGGCGAAGTTGAAGTCCTGAAGCCACGAGTTCAATACTGAACACCAATTTTTTTTTTTTAAAATCCCCTGTCCACCAATGTATTATTGTAATACTCTATAGGCCCCTGCCACCAATGTTTTTTTTAAAAAAAATTCTCTGGGGCCCCATTTTTTTTTAACTTATAGGAGGGCCCTAGTCACCAATTATTTATTTTAATTTGTAGGGGGGCCCTGGTCACCAATTTTTTTTTTTTTTTTTTTTAAAAAACTTCTTCCCTGGTGCCACAGTTTTTTTAACTTATAAAAATGGGGCCCTGACCATCAATAGCTTTTTATAACTTGTGTGTGGGGGAGGTTACCTTTTTTAGTGCTGATGTCTGTGTGGTGAAGTGGGGGGGATCTGGGGTGGGCGAAGATTTTGTTGTACGGGGCCCTGTGATTTCTAATGGCGGCCCTGTATATATATATATATATAATATATATATATATATATATATATATATATATATATATATACACTGCATATTACATTACATATACTACATATACAACACTGCTGTACATTATTATAGTAATAGCAAAAAAAAAAACCAGGGGGATAGAAATTGCAATAAACACATAAATACACAGGAATAAATATTAAGGGGTCCGTTTACTAAAGTGCGTTAAAAATATTCGCACAATATATAGACAGAATTTTCGCCAAATATGTTATCGCCAGTTTACTAACCTGTGGTAAATATAAATTTGCAAATTTTCTTGCGCAAGAATAATTGTTCACCAGTTATCGCATTCGCTGAAAATAACGCTACGTACACATTAACGCATGGTTTACTAAACAGCGAAATGTGCTAAAGACAAAATGAACGCCAGAATATTCGCAAACTTTTACCGCCACCTATGTAGTGAGGGCAGGTAAATTCTCAAGGGGCAGGAAATATCCAATAATACTGTTTTTTTTTTACCCATCATTCTTTGCTGACAGGAGAGAGAGATCTGTAGCGATTGCTGACAGGATGTTTTGGCTTCTGCTTCTATCTGTTGCAACAGCAGCAGTTTCAGCTCAGAGGTGTATTATTGGCAGCGGGCATCACAGTCCAAGGATTCGTCAGCCTCTAAACTTTTTTGGTTTCATTGTGATTGGCTACATTAAACTGTGCATTTCTATGAAGCAAAGAGAATGACTGGTATGATTTCTTGTTCATATGATTCTGTTGGCAAAAGGGTTTATATGATGCATACATGTTTGATTGGTGTTACTCTGGTAATGTTGTTGAATGGTATAATCATCAGTCAATAAAGTTTATGAGTTTTGAAGGTGCATTTCTGGCCATAAATGTCACAGTAAAAATTGCCATAATAACCGCCATAAAACAAGACTATTTTATAGCATAAATATTCGCAAAAACGTAATTTATCGCCAGAAAATTCGCAACTCGCTTAAATTACCGCTAACGTAAGCTGGTTCCTTAACGTAATTACCACAAGTGATCGCAATGACTTCTGAGCATATCGCTGTTTAGTAAACTTAGTCGCTGCGAATATTCTGGCGTAAAAATATTCTCAGCAATAACATGCGGAAACTTAAAGTCAGATTTACCGCACTTTAGTAAACGGACCCCTAAGTGCTGTGTGTTGTCAGATACAAGTATAACAAAATCCTTGCCCTGTAGAGCTTACAGTCTCAGAGAGTTGGTTAAATAACAGAATACGAGGGAAATGAGTGCTGTTATACATGAGTGCTAGGCACCAGCTCATAATAAGTCCTGAGACTAGACCAGATACCATGCTACTTGAGGAAATAGGATCAGAATTTTTTATTTTGATGAGGCTGAGAGAGAATTTGTATTGCATTCTAAAGGACCAAGCAAGCAAGAAAAGTGGGATGGGAGTGGACATGAAAGCATGAACTTGCAGTGGCTTTTAATGGAATGGAGGAGATGACCAGGAATTTGTAGGGCCTCATTTATTACTGCCCCTGCAGGCAGTTCCAGAAGCACTACAGGATGCATAATGTGTATGTTTACTGTATGCTTACTGTTATACTGACAGCCGGAAAAACAAACAGCATATCTAAACAAGTAAATTAAAATTAATTCTTGCATTTTTAGTTTTTAGTGGTTGGACTTGTGTGATGACAAAGGACTTATCATAAAGTGTTCCATATTAATATTCTCAAATTAATATTTCTCAATTGTGTTTTATCAGCATGACTTTTCTAACAATTTTTTTTTGCCGCTCTCTTTTTAAATCACAATGAAAATTGAACCTAAATTTGTATTGTTCAGCCCTCTAATATGTGTAAACAGGTAAAATCATTATGTGGACTTTATTATAAATGTCTTTTTAATTTGTTCCATTGCCAGCAGTGCACCTTAGTTAGTCCTAGAGTAGACAGAGTCTATGCTCAACTCTAAGGGGGTTATTTATCAAAGTCCAATTTTTTTTTTTTCTGGTTGGACTTTTAAATGGGAATTTTTTTTCCGGGATTTATTAAACCCTAATGGTGTTAAAAGTCAGAATAAAAAAGTACTCCATCTCAGACCTGCTGAGGTCATGTAGAAGTCAATGGCAGATGTCCCGAAGATATCATGATTTGCAATGGTATTTGGGCGTCAAATCCGATAAAGTCACAGTATTTGGGTGTCAAATGCAAAACAGTTGCGGATTCTGTTTTTTTTTTTTTTACGATCTTTTCCCGCGCAATAATGAGCTGAGCTGAGGATGACTGCTGACTCTTAGGGGGTTGTTTATTAAAAAAAGATTTTTTTTCTGGTTGGACTTTTAAAGGGAAAACCACCATTTTTTCGTAGAAAAAATTATAATTTTTCGTGATTTATTAAACCCCAATGGTATTAAAGGTCCAAATAAAAAAGTACTCCAACTGAGTTTATTAAGAAGTCAATGGCAGATGTCCCGAAGATATCCTGATTTGCGATGGGTTTCCGTAAAAGTTGCGGTATTCGGGAGTTTAATCTGAAAAAGTTGCGGTATTCAGGTGTCAAATCTGAAAAAGTTGCGGATTTGGATTTTTTACACTCTTATGGAGACTTTTCCAGCACAATCATTTTTGGGAAAATGTAATGATAAATAGGGGAGAAATGTCCGTGCAGATTCGGTCAGAGTAGCTTTCCAAATATAGTGAGAAAAATTCGGATTTTGATAAATAACACCCTTATTGTGTAGTCAGTATAAGGGGCCACAACTTCATTCAAGCCCTGTTTTTTATGAAATCACTGTCCTAGTGTTACATAAAAAATGACACTGGCTTTTGGCAGGCACAATGTTTATTTAAGGACTATGAGCAAATTATGGCACTTTGCAGTATCAAGGCAATAAGTAACTACGAGAACAATAAAAATATGCACGGTAAGCTGTAAAATGAACATTATTGCATGAGTGCCTAGTTATGGGAGTTATTATGCTGTTAAGTTTTCTACTAAAGTCCAACCAGTAAAATTGCATTGCAAGAAAGTTTTTCAATTGAATTGTCTGAATGTGCTATTTATGTTTGTGGCTTTCAGTGTAACAGGAGGCATACAGTAAAGGTACAGATACTTTACAGGTGAGTGATCAGCCTTTTCACTCTGATGCAGTAGCATTTTTGTGTGATACACTGTACATGGTATTTATACTTTAACTTATCCGCTGCGTATAAATAAACGTATGCAATTTCACTTGCATACGTTTATTTGCATCTTATTTTGCAGAAAAGAAAATAAATTCTTTGACTAGTGGTAACAACACAGAAAAGGAAAAACTAGGCATTCTGGGCTTTTTTCGAAACCACAAGAAAATCAACAAGGTATATAACTTCAATTTGCAGCTAATGCAATATTCCTCTCTTTCCTTTTGTTACATGCTATTTGCTCATACAAGATATACTGAGAAAAAATATCAGTCGTATTTGCAAAAGCCTATTATAAAAATGTTATGTGACTTTCTACATCTATGAATAGATTTAAAGCTGCAGCCTTTGTAATAAGACAAATTGAGACACCCCCTTCCTGCCGGGAAATTTAGGATCCATGTTGGTTTTTTTTTTTTTAAATGAGAAATTCAACTTTTTTATGTCACAAGCTCAATGGCAGCAGAGAAATAAGTGCAGGGTACATCATTGGGTCCGTAGGTTCAGGTGGAAGGTGGGCCAGCAGCAGCCCTGTGTTCAAACAGGAGACCAGTAAATAGTATCTGCTGATTTTTTACTATGCCTTAACTGGACATGGTGCAAATTTGTCATCTTTATGACTGTATGTTTGTCCCATGTTTCCTTCCCCTTGAAGAATTTAATGGAAGTAATAATTGGAAAAAGGCAATAGGGACAGCTTTTTTTTTTTAAATGTTGTTCACTTACCACACTTATCAACTCATCAATCCTTGATCACTGGATGTTTGGATAACATTTATAACCACACATTGGGGGGTTATTTATCAAGGTCCGAATTTATCTCAATATCGGCTGCTACAAACTCCGATCTAACATGCTCGGGTTTTTAAAGCTTATTTATTATTACATTTTCCCAGAAATTACCTTTGCGGAAATAGCTCAGATTTTCACGATTTTTTCTTGAATTTTCCCTGAAAACTCAGAATTTTTCGGAGTTTTCACCTGAAAGCTCAGAAAAGATTGTGAAATTGCCCGAAACCCCGACACAACCAAAAATCAATTGGACTGTTCCCATTGACTTTTATGCAACCTCGACAGGTTTGAGATGCTGTGTTTTTATATTCGGGCTTTTTAGCCCTCGGGGATCAATAAATTCCGAAAAATGTGTGATTTTTTTAATCCTATTATAACACAAAAAATCATGAATCTTTCGTATTTCTGGGAATTTCGGGTATTCAGAGCTTAGTAAATAACCCCCATAGTGTTTGATTTCAACCCTATATTTCCCAGTAAGGCATTTGTATTAAGACTTTGGTGCTGACAAAATGATCAACTTTAGCACCATTTTTTATAAAAACCAGCATTGAAAGAGAAAGGAAATAGTTTTTTTTGAGTAACACACTTAGCAAAGTCAAACAATGAATTGTTATTTATGGTTTATGAGAGGAGCGCCAGCACTTTTTACTACTCTGAAAGCTGCACCTTCTCTTTCTAACCACACCCGTTCATAGTACAAGTATCAGGATCTATAAAACTACTCTGATATAAAAAGCTGCAATGCTGATGTTGTATATAGAATTATTTCTCTATATAATATACAGTTGTAAGTCTGCAGGTTTCAGTAGCTCAGTGTATACACTATGGAGTATGTAAAATAATGAAAAATGCCACCAGCAATGCTCATTTGTAACCCCGCTATTATTTATTTCCTTAAACTTATTTCCTCTGTTATGATGCAAGTAGATTAGTGAGAAACAAATCTTATTTTAATAGTAAAACATTTATACAGTATATGCTTGGTAAAGATTCTTACCATCTACTAGACATTCTAAAGGGGTATCCAAATGAGTTAGCTAAACTACTTTTATAAAATCCAATTATAATAATGTTTGGTAAAAAAACAGTAAAACTAGCAGACAGAAAACTGATAAAACTAATATTATATTATTTAACTTATATCGATGGCAAATGCCCCAGTAAAATCTGCAAATGTTAAGAATGTGGCTAGGAATAGATGATATAGAAACTGCTAAAGGCCTCATGGAACAATGGAAATATTTGTAATCATTGTAAGCATCTACAACACTCAGATTTGCATGTAAATGTAAAAGATACTGAACAAAATTCCTGACCAATTTTAATAGCACTATATGTATTATAATCTTTATAAAGTGCATTTTGTGAAGTGCTACAGGGTGCATTAGGGGACAAAAGAGGAATAAAGAATGGAACAAACAGAAATAAGTGGAGACAGGATTAAAAGGCTTAAGAGTGCTTACATTCTAGTATAATGTAATTACAATTTACAGCTTCTTTAATAATTATATATCTGTGTAATGCTGACATTTAAAAATGTTATTGTCATATATAACATTATATTGTTAACTTTATAATATCTGAATGTGCTGCCACTAAATGCTTGTATTATTGACACTGGTCTTGGGGTTTATACCTATAGTATAAAGGCACTCAGCTAGCTGTTTGGTATGTATACTGACAAGCCTTCAAATATGTAAAGTACCCAAAGTGTTATATTCATTTTTTGCCACACTAATGAGGCGAGACCTGGACAGAGTTTGTCTTGCACTTAGTGATATTAGCTGTTATTTATTTATGCATCTCCAAGCTATTCAGTTCACTGCAGTTATAAAAGGGGACCTGTCACCTAAACAAATAATTCCAAATCTTATTTTATCAAGCAAAATAAACTTGTACTATAAAAATTATTTAAGCATTGTTTTCTACAGTCTTGGAATTCACAATCACAGCAAGCAGGAAGGTGCTTTTAGGCATACATTTATGAAAATGTGAGTTTAGAGCTTACTCAATAAAAAATAAAAACCTCACCCACGTTCTATTCATTCCTGTGGGATTTTTAGAACCATATTCTTCAAATGGTGAGGTCTAACTTTCACCCACTGATAAATACAATTCTAAAAATACCATAGGAATGAATAGAAAGTGGTATTTATTTATTATGCTCTAAACTCACATTTTGACCTAAAAATGAGTTTATAACAGGTGTAGATGTTGTCATGAAAAAAGAATTTGGGTTCCATGTTTATTTTGAAAATGACTTAATTTATGATTACTCATTTCTGCAAATTCTCCAAGTCTTGTTTAATGTCAAGATAGGCAGATTTAGGGGGTTCTGTAATAAAATGCACTAAGTTTGCCCAGTAATATTAACCCATAGCAACCAATCAGCATGTAGCATTTACCGGTCACCTGCTTGAAAGTAAGCATCTTATTGGTTGCTATGGGTTACTGCTACTGGGCAAACTTAGTGCCTTTTATTACATAAGTGGCTTAATTATTTACCATATGCATCTTGCTTGCTTTAAGTAATTCCCTTTACATACCTAAAATGTAACCTGCTTGTTCTTTAGGCCTAGATTTATATTATTACCTAACTCCCCAAGATACCTGTCATTTATTTTCCCACTCCACCACATACTACAGATCTTTTTGAATTGAACACACATCAAACCATGAAAAGTTTTGTTATCAGTCAGTTAAGATCTGGGCTATCCAAATGGAGGTCAGCAGACTGAATGTGGCACTCTAAGAGATATTTATTGTACCAGGATCTCCATAAACCTCTTAGTATAAAATGATGTTTTAAAATAACCTGTCCCCAAACATATTAACGGATAATTAACCCATGGAGCAGAGAATCTTAGAGGCTTATTTATTAAAGGTCATATTGTAGCGGTTTTATAGGTTTTTGAAACCATGACTAAACTCACAAACTCTAAAACCACATCATTGAGTTTATTAAAAGTCATGATTATAAAAAGTTAAGTTATGCGATCCAAAAAAAAGTCTGAATACCAAAAAAAACTTGTAGCGAAAAAAAATCTGAAAACTTCTAACATTCTGATTGGTTTAAAAATGATGCAATAGGATCAGCACTCCTCCTTTTATGTAGAACAGTAATACTCTAAAAATGGTAAATGTCTAAAAATAACCATTGTATTACTCATTTGTCCATTTTTGAATTCTGACTTTTTTTTATCCTTTGGGTATAATAAATCTCAAAAAATTGAGCCTCTTTCCACTAAAAGTTCGGGTTTTATAATAAAAAAAAGTTTTTGCATTCAGACTTTAATAAATAAACCCCTTCATGTGATAAACAATGAGTTTTTCTCATCAAATAGATCTGGCTTTATAGTAAAATCTGGTAATGAATTAAAAGATACATATTTTAGTATTTAAATGACTACCAAAAATAGGAAACTTTCTCAGTTCAACTACTCAGTTCAAGAGTGTTGATGACCAACAAATGACCACCTGTAGAATGAGGCATGTCCTACTATTCCAACATTGGCAAAAAGTGAATTGCTAATCTGCTTTCCACCCATGCTTGTGTTTCTCACCTACTAAGCGTTCAAGGGCATTGTTTTAAATCTATTTGTATCCTCATTTATAGCCTTTTTGATACTGTAAGGGTATGGTAGACGTTAGTATATGTTAGAATACATGTATGAAAAAAAACAGGGAATTCAATTAAATATCACTTGTGTTTTAGAACGAGGGAAACATAGGATCAATGGAAAATGAAGAATATGAAGAGATTTTTAAAGCAGCATCTACCAGTGGAACAACCCATGATGTGAGTACATCTTTTTATATACCTATAATAATTTGATATTTTCCATGAAAAAAAAATAGATTCTGACCCAGTTTTGCATTGTGGGAAAAAGTGTACAGGTTTCTTCCAAACTGGCAATCTCTTTATCGAATAGAAACCTATTTCTTGTATTTAGCAAAACATGGCACATTTGTATATAGTAAAGCAAACTGTAGCTGCTACTCATTTTGTATTGATTGCTGAGTTTTTTAGGCTATTGCCAATGAATATGGAATTTTGGTTAGGCATTAAACTGAATATACATTTTTCCAGCCTTTCTAACTGTGACAAAATAAATCAGCACTTACATAATGTTTATGTTATGCAGTGTATTTTTTAGCAGCTTTAAGCCTATATTAGAACTACTGTGACATTCCTTTGAGATATAAACATACTTATAATGATGTACATGGTTCTGTGTTATAAAAAGTAGCTTGCGTCATAAGTACATTTTATTAGTTAACTAATGTCCTGTTATACAGTATAATAAACTTTGGGTAAATGATAAATATCTACAGGTTATTAGAACAAGATGGCATCTCTGTAAAAATATAACAGAGTATTGTGTGTGTTAGTCCATTGTGTTTATACAATTTCAGTATTCCACGTGTACTGCCACTGTTGTTTTCTTTAAAGTAAACTGAATATATGAAACACTGGCCTACAGGACTTTTCTTTTCTGTTCTTTTCTTTTTTCTTTTTCTGTTCTTTTTATGCCACTTGCAACATATCTTCTTTATTTATATCCTTTTATAGTAGCAGACATAAACATTAAAATGAGATGAAAGTAAAGTTCAGAGGAAGGAGGCTAGAAGAGGATGTAAATGACAAAAGTTAGATTAGGTAGATAAAAAAAAGGACAGAGTGGGCAAAAATCAGAGTATGAAATTGAAAAGGGGAAAAAAGTGACGCTGGGGGAACTACATAACAAAGCAGAACAAAAAGAAAGACTTGAACAAGTACTGAACAGCTGAAAGCAGGATGAATGACTAAACTGCCGCAGTATATATTGCTATACTGCACATTTAGGAAGGATGTACACCTGAAAAAAATGTTGACAATATTCTGCAGACAAACCTCTTAATATATATATATATATATATATATATATATATATATATATATATATATATTTTTTTTTTTTTTTTAAATAAATGTACAGTATAAGTACTTATAGCATATCGCTTTATGAACTACTACTTTATGAACTACTGTATGGGTTGGCCCAGGTGTCAGTGGGCCTTCATGCTGCTAAACATTTGGCCTATTTCATGGTCATTCCCTATTTCTGTGAGAACAAGGAGACAAAATACATGGAATAATATATTATAGTATGTAAAGAAAAGAGAAAAGGATAATAGAAGGTGAGGGTAAGGAGAGGAAGAATAATAGTACTGAAAGTGGGCTCCTGGTCTAAGGCTTTTGGGTGGGCCCCTGGTGTCCCAGTCCAAAACTGTATGGGTGGATAGATTAACTCTCACACTGTAACACTATAGTGGTTCTTTACTAAAATCCCAATTTTTCTGGTTAGGGTTTTAAAGGGGAAAACAAAATTTTTTCATGGATTTATTATACCCCGAGGCTCAAACCTGCCGAGGTCATGTAGAAGTCAATGGCAGATATCCCTTTGACAATTGGAAGATATCATAATCTGCACTGGATTTTGCATGATCCGAATAATTTGTGGTTTTTGAGATGATAATCTGAAAAGTTTTCAAGTGTCAAATCGTATAAAAAAATTAAGCGTTTTTGAACATCAAATCCAAAAAATTTGAACTATTCAAATTTTTTCATGATTTTATCAAGTCTTTTCCTACACCAAATTTTTAAAGTTATTTTATTGATAAATAAGCTAAAATTGTGGATGAGAGTGTAGTCAAATTTGTTTTAATAAAATAATGAGTACAATTTGGATTTTAGTTAATAACCCCCTATATAAATATAGGATGTGATGTGAATATCACAATAGAAGAGAATGCCCCATGTGTTAGGCTGTGCTATACACACTTCAGACACTCCTTGTGGGTGGGTCAGTTAATGTTGATTCAGAGGGCACTTATGTCTGTTTTATTTACTGTTCTTTGCATGTCCTCCATAATCCAAATTACCCTAGCAGCCATGCATTGATTTGAACAAGAGACTGAAATATGAATAGCAAAGGCCTTAATAGAAAGATGAGTAATTAAAAGTAGCAATAACAATAAATGCGTAGCCTTACAGAGCATGGTTTAGATGGGGTCAGTATCCATCCCCATTTGAAAGCTGGAAAGAGTCATAAAAAGAAAGCAAATAATTCAAAAATTAGAAAAAATAAATAACAAAAAACAGTTGTAAAGTTGCTTAGAATTGGCCATTCTATAGCATACTTAAAGTTAACTTAAAGGAGATAGTGTTTTTGCTCCTCCTAGAATGTGATAGTAGTGTGCAATTTATGTGAATTTCAGATGATCTAATATTCCACAGATGCTGCTGTAAAAAGTATCCGCTAATATAGCAAATTGTAACAGTTCAGAATCTGCTCCTGGATTACTGAGCTGCCAGACTGAACCACTCGAGACACGAACATTATATTTTAAACATCAGTTTTGGAAAAATGAAAAGCAGTTGAAAAGTCTGAACAATCTAAAAACAACTAAACTGAAAAAAAGTGTTAGGAAGGGGAATAGCTTTTTTAACAACAAATACAGAAAAATGAATAGGAAAGGGTTTGCATAAAAAGATAAGTAATAAAAAGTAACAAAATGTTTGTATATATAGATAGATAGATAGATAGATAGATAGATATAGATAGATAGATAGATATAGATATATAGATATATATATATATCTCTATCTATCTATAATTCTTTTTTAAGTGCTTCATTAGGCTTTTATTAAAAATACATTTTCTTAAGCATTCCTTTAACAAAATGCTCAGTTCTTCCATTATCTTTTGTTTTAGTTACACTAATAAAAAATTAAAAAGGTGACAGATAAGGTGTAATAAACAACTTGAGATAAAGGGGGTTATTTATCAAAATCTGAATTTATATACATTTTAGAAAGTCACTCTGACCAAGTCCCCACAGACTTCCCCCCCTACTTATCATAAATTTTTCCCTAAAAATCCTTGTGTGAGAAAACTCTCATAAAAAACATCATAAAAACATCATAAAAAAAACTCCAAATCCATGACTTTTTTGGATTTGATGCCCGAATATCGGAAATCTTCGGCACATCTGCCATTGACTTCTACATGAACTCAACAGGTCTAAATTGGAGTACTTTTTTATTCTGACTTTGAACACCATCTGGGTTTAATAAATCACAAAAAAATTAGTTATTTATACTATGAAAAAGGTGGTTTTCCTGTTGTGAGATTTCAGGTAGCAGGAATTATGACCACGGCAGTTTTGTAGCACAGAATCAACACACAGAGCCTTAATTCAGTCCAATTCAGTCTGGGCTGCTTAATTTGAAGCCATTCACACAGACAGCATAAACAGAAGGTTTCAGCAGGTTGAAATAAAACAAATAAAAAAATAAAACATATCACAGTCCAGCACTTACTGATTCAGCTCAGTTTCCTCAGTGTCTGGTGTGCAAAGCAATGGCTCCAGACTTGTAGTTTAAACAGGCAAATCTGTAATGGTATCTCTGTGTCACTCTCAGCTTGAGTTCACAGCAGGCTCCTCAGCCCCTCACACACACTGAAATTATACACCTGATTCATTTATCGGTAGGTGGCTAACACCACAACCAGGTCAGTCTGGAGTGGAATGGAAGGCCCGCCCAGATCCTTCCCTCCATTTCAGCCCTGGATATCCTAAGAAAGAATAACAATGCAGTTTCTTAACTGCAATATCCATCATCCAGGGCCCTTAACCCCTGAACTAACATGCATTTTCCTTTTACCATATCACATATCTCCCCCCCCAGATCACTAGTAGAGTGATCTACAAGAGGACAAGACACTGGTGAAGTCCCATACTTTAAAGACACCTTACGCTAATGACCAAAATTTTACAGACAAAAATCTGGGAGAAACATATATTCCATCAAGCACTTTCCCAGATATCCTGTTTAACTCCTTACTATGTATATTACTTTCTTGTACCATCCTGTAATAGTAATAACTGTGCGGCGGGGTCGCGCGCCGCATGCTCCAGCGCCGGTGCCATCTTGTCCCACTATTCTAGTGGTTCCTGAAGCCTTGTGCTGTTTGTTCTTGTAAACGTTATCTGTGATTCCTGGTTTTTGATCCCTGCCTGTTCCTGACTATTCTGATATCCGAACTCTGACCTTTGTCTGCATTTCGACTACTCTTTCTGCCTGATCCCATCTGTTTGATTACCCGGTTTTGACCCTTGCCTGCCTGACGATTCTTGATATCTGCCTGCCTCGACCCAGCCTGTCTGACGATTCTCTCGCTTGCTCCTCCTGAAGCCCAACGGTGGTCACACTACTGGTGAAGCCGAGCCGAGACCAGGGTACTTGGCACCTGTTCTGGTATTGGGTGCCGGTCGTGACACATCCCCACTGTTGGGATAGATGCACCAAAGAGGGAATGGATTCTGGAGAGGCCATCAACATTGCTCATCTGAACTCCTGGCTGTAAGGTTTACAACGGGGAACCGCTGTAACCGAGGATAGCCACTCCATGGGGAGTGGATATGGTGGGAGCCCAGGGGTGTAGCCATAGGTGATTGGAGACAAAAACATGATGATGATGATGATGATGATGATGATGAAAGTAATAGTAGGTTTATTGGCAGCCAGAACACAGAAACCAAAAGGCAGGAACAGGCAAAAAAGGCTAATCAAGGTATCCACATGGTGAGGGAAAAAAAATGGGGAACACAGGAACAAAAAGGTACTCACTCAGGAAACAAGGTTTTCAAGAACAAGGCATACAAGGTTCAGGTTGGCAGGTCAGGAACAAACAGAATACATTCAATGGCTCAGCCCTGAGCAAAGCTCAGGGCGGGGTTTATAAAGGGAAGGTGATTAGGAATGGGAGACACATGAGGGTAAACAAGGTGGATGGAAAACATACTGTGAACAGGCAGATAACAGAAACAATAAACACAAGTGTTCAGAACCAGTCCCGAGAGCCACCAGTGGCTCATGAGGTAAGTGCTGCAAATGACCAGAACAGCACCACCAGAGTTCAAGTCCCGGGCTGATCCTGACATTACCCCCCCCCCCTTGAGGATCGACCTCTGGGCAATACCAGGATCAAATGGTCCCCCAACCTTTTTAATCCAAACACTGGGGAAATGGACAGAAGCCTCGCCAGAAACGAGAACAGGGGCTTCTTGAGAATCGACCTCTGGGCGATCCCAGGATCAAATGTTCCCCCAGCCTTTTTAGTCCAAACACTGAGGAAATGGACAGAAGCCTTGCCAGAAACAGAAGCTTCACCAGGATGGGAAAACAAAACAAAGAAGTCGCTGGGGTCAAGAGCCAGATCAGGAACATTGGCAGAATTAGGAGCCAAGACATCACAGCCAGAGTCGGAAGCCAGGACATGAAGATAGACAAGACCAATACAGGCATCCATTACAGGTAGCGGACCAGGAGCTTGAACACCCATCACAGGTGGCAGACCAGGAGCACAGGCACCCATCACGGGTGGCGGACCAGGAGCACAGGCACCCATCACGGGTGGCGGACCAGGAGCTTGGATACCCATCACAGGTGGCAGACCAGGAGCACAGGCACCCATCACAGGTGGCAGACCAGGAGCACAGGCACCCATCACAGGTGGCGGACCAGGAGCACAGGCACCCATCACAGGTGGCGGACCAGGAGCACAGGCACCCATCACAGGTGGCGGACCAAGAGCACAGGCACCCATCACAGGTGGCGGACCAAGAGCACAGGCACCCATCACAGGTGGCGGACCAAGAGCACAGGCACCCATCACAGGTGGCAGACCAAGAGCACAGGCACCCATCACAGGTGGCAGACCAAGAGCACAGGCACCCATCACAGGTGGCGGACCAGGAGCACAGGCACCCATCACAGGTGGCAGACCAGGAGCACAGGCACCCATCACAGGTGGTGGACCAGGAGCACAGGCACCCGTTAGAAACAGGAAGAGGCAAGCCAGGACAGCAATACCACCACTTACAGCAATAGACTTGATAGAGACAGGATTAACCGCCCTACCAGGTCCAGTAGCAGGGAAAGTGGAACTATCCAGGGCAGGCAGGTCCTCAGGCCCGGAGGCCAGGGCAGGCAGGTCCTCAGGCCCGGAGGCCAGGGCAGACAGGTCCTCAGGCCCGGAGGCCAGGGCAGACAGGTCCTCAGGCCAGGGCAGACAGGTCCTCAGACCCGGAGGCCAGGGCAGACAGGTCCTCAGGCCCGGAGGCCAGGGCAGACAGGTCCTCAGGCCCGGAGGCCAGGGCAGACAGGTCCTCAGGCCCGGAGGCCAGGGCAGACAGGTCCTCAGGCCCGGAGGCCAGGGCAGACAGGTCCTCAGGCCCGGAGGCCAGGGCAGACAGGTCCTCAGGCCCGGAGGCCAGGGCAGACAGGTCCTCAGGCCCGGAGGCCAGGGCAGACAGGTCCTCAGGCCCGGAGGCCAGGGCAGACAGGTCCTCAGGCCCGGAGGCCAGGGCAGACAGGTCCTCAGGCCCGGAGGCCAGGGCAGACAGGTCCTCAGGCCCGGTGGCCAGGGCAGACAGGTCCTCAGGCCCGGAGGCCAGGGCAGACAGGTCCTCAGGCCCGGAGGCCAGGGCAGACAGTACAGAAACTGACTCAGGAAGAAGCAGTCGTCTGGGAGCTGGCACGGGAACGGAGTCTGGCTAGGCTGCAGGCACGGAGACTGGAACCGGCTGGGCTGCAGGCACGGAGACTGGAACCGGCTGGGCTGCAGGCACGGAGACTGGAACCGGCTGGGCTGCAGGCACGGAGACTGGAACCGGCTGGGCTGCAGGCACGGAGACTGGAACCGGCTGGGCTGCAGGCACGGAGACTGGAACCGGCTGGGCTGCAGGCACGGAGACTGGAACCGGCTGGGCTGCAGGCACGGAGACTGGAACCGGCTGGGCTGCAGGCACGGAGACTGGAACCGGCTGGGCTGCAGGCACGGAGACTGGAACCGGCTGGGCTGCAGGCACGGAGACTGGAACCGGCTGGGCTGCAGGCACGGAGACTGGAACCGGCTGGGCTGCAGGCACGGAGACTGGAACCGGCTGGGCTGCAGGCACGGAGACTGGAACCGGCTGGGCTGCAGGCACGGAGACTGGAACCGGCTGGGCTGCAGGCACGGAGACTGGAACCGGCTGGGCTGCAGGCACGGAGACTGGAACCGGCTGGGCTGCAGGCACGGAGACTGGAACCGGCTGGGCTGCAGGCACGGAGACTGGAACCGGCTGGGCTGCAGGCACGGAGACTGGAACCGGCTGGGCTGCAGGCACGGAGACTGGAACCGGCTGGGCTGCAGGCACGGAGGCTGGAACCGGCTGGGCTGCAGGCACGGAGGCTGGAACCGGCTGGGCTGCAGATACAGAGGCTGGAACCTAAAGCATTGGCATGGTAACGGGCACAGGTAGCTTTCGGGGAGCCGGCACAGGCAGCTTTCGGGGAGCCGGCACAGGCAGCTTTCGGGGAGCCGGCACAGGCAGCTTTCGGGGAGCCGGCACAGGCAGCTTTCGGGGAGCCGGCACAGGCAGCTTTCGGGGAGCAAGGACTGGCTGGGAAGCCGGCACAGGAGCAAGGACTGGCTGGGAAGCCGGCACAGGAGCAAGGACTGGCTGGGAAGCCGGCACCAAAGCTGGAGACTGGAGAGCGGCACCAAAGCTGGAGACCCGGCACCAAAGCTGGAGACTGGAGAGCCGGCACACAAGCTGTGGGCAGTGGAGGGTGCTGGGAAACCGTAGAAAAACTAATCAACTGGGGTTCAGGTCTGAGAGAAAAAGAGGGTGACCTGGGTTTGGCAGCTGCCACAGGAGCAGAAGGTTGTGGAGGAGACAAGGGTCCAAAAACTGAAGTGGCCGATCTGACACAGGCCAGATAGCAGTTTGTAGTTCATCTTCATCCGAGTCTAGATCCTCCCAGTCCTCATCGAAGACTGGATCCTCCCAATCATCATTGGAGACATAATCCTGCCAGACATCATTAGTGAAATGGATGGCGTCTTCTGCCTTATCCTCTCCATCCCAAGGGAGTTGCAGTTTAACAACAGAGTCAGAAGGCATGGAGGGCTTTCCCAAGGCTTCCTGCAGTTAGGCTGAGTCATTCTGTAAGGTTTACAACGGGAACCCGCTGTAACCGAGGATAGTCACTCCATGGGAAGTGGATATGGTGGGAGCCCAGGGGTGTAGCCATAGGTGATTGGAGACAAAAACATGATGATGATGAAAGTAATAGTAGTTTTATTGGCAGCCAGAACACAGAAACCAAAAGGCAGGAACAGGCAAAAAAGGCTAATCAAGGTTTCCACATGGTGAGGGAAAAAATGGGGAACACAGGAACAAAAAGGTACTCACTCAGGAAACAAGGTTTTCAGGAACAAGGCATACAAGGTTTTCAAGGTTTTCAAGGTTCAGGTTCAGGTTGGCAGGTCAGGAACAAACAGAATACATTCAATGACTCAGCAAAGCTCAGGGCGGGGTTTATAAAGGGAAGGTGATTAGGAATGGGAGACACATGAGGGTAAACGAGGTGGATGGAAAACATACTGTGAACAGGCAGATAACAGAAACAATAAACACAAGAGTTCTGAACCAGTCCTGAGAGCCCCCAGTGGCTCATGAGGTACAGTAAGTGCTGCAAATGACCAGAATAGCACCACCAGAGTTCAAGTCCCGGGCTGATCCTGACACTGGCCTATGTGTTACTGTAAACGTAAACTCTTGCATAGCCAGGAAACAGCAGGTAACTCTCCTATTAGTCTCCTTCTTATCACACATCCATCTCAGTGGTGCATGATCTGTCACTAACTCAAATTCCCTTCCTAAGAGGTAATACCTTAGTGCCTCCAGTGCCCACTTTATAGCCAGACACTCTTTTTCAACTACTGCGTACTTCCTCTCGTGGTCATTTAATTTTCGGCTAATGTAGACTACGGGATGTTCCTCTCCATTATGAACCTGAGACAAAATTGCCCCTAGACCTACATCGGATGCATCTGTTTGCACAATAAAAGTTTTAGAGAAGTCTGGTGAAAACAATACTGGCTTGGAACATAATGCATGCTTTAAAGCCTGAAAAGACTTCTCTGTCTCCGGTGTCCACTTTACCATTACAGATTCTTTCCCTTTTGTCAAATCTGTTAAAGGCACTGCAAGGTTAGCTATGTTTGGGATAAACCTCCTATAGTAGCCTGTAATCCACAAAAAAGATCGGACCTGCTTTTTATTTAGAGGGTGTGGCCAGGCTTGAATGGCCTCAGTTTTATTAACTTGGGGTTTTATAACCCCCCTACCAATGATGTACCCCAGATACTTAGCCTCTTCTAACCCAATAGCACATTTTTTTGGGTTGGCTGTAAAACCTGCCATCTGGAGAGCATCTAACACAGCCTGGACCCTCGGCAAATGTGAATCCCAATCAGGGCTGTGTATGATAACATCATCTAGGTATGCAGCCGCCCACTGTCTATGGGGTTTTAAAATTTTGTCCATTGCCCTTTGAAATGTTGCAGGAGCATTTTGTAATCCAAGAGCATCATTCTATACTGGAATGCTCCCTCTGGTGTTACAAAAGCTGTTTTCTCTTTAGCAGTTTGGGAAAGAGGGATCTGACAATATCCTTTTGTCAGAGCTAGGGTTGTTAGGTAACGGGCAGTACCTAGCCTGTCAATAAGCTCATCCACACGTGGCATAGGGTATGTATCAAATTTGGATATTGCATTGAGCTTCCCAAAATCATTGCAGAACCTCCAACTTCCATCTGGTTTTGGAACCAGTACAATAGGAGAAGACCAATCACTACAAGACTCTTCAATAAGACCCAGATCTAGCATTTTTTTAACTTCTTCTGCTACTACCTTTCACCTAGCTTCTGGTATTCTATAGGGTTTTAGCTTTACATGATCCCCAGGGTTAGTGACAATGTCATGTTCAACAATAGAGATATGACCTGGAAGTTCTGAAAAAACTTCTCTATTTCTCATGAGAAATTCCTTTGCCTCTTGTTTCTGAACACCCGAAAGGGTCTCTGCAATCTTCACCTCTGGAATTAAGGCTTGTTTACTGAATATTTTTGCATATACTATAGCAGATTCAGCAGCTAGGGACTCTCTGTCTTTCCATGGTTTCAACAAATTAACATGGCTTCCTTTTTCCTGGCTGATGAATTTTATAATTCACTTCCCCCCTTTTTTCCATTACTTCAAAAGGGCCTTGCCACTTTGCAAGGAATTTGCTTTCTGCCGTGGGGACTAACACCATGACCCTATCACCAGGGGCAAAAGTACGTACACGAGAACCCCGATTATATACCTGTTGCTGCCTGGCCTGAGCACGCACCATGTCTTCTTTTACTATTGACATTACTGCTGCAATTCGATCCTGCATTTGGGAGATGTGTTCAATCACACTTTTATAAGGTGTCACTTCCCATGTCTCTTTGGCTATATCTAAAAGCCCTCTGGGATGTCTCCCGTAAAGTAAGTGAAAAGGCGAGTATCCTGTAGATGACTGGGGAACCTCCCTAATAGCAAACATCAGATAAGGCAAGAGTTGATCCCAGTTTGATCCCAGTTTCTCCCATCCTTATTTATTACCTTCTTTAACATGCCTTTGAGGGTTTTATTAAACCGTTCCACAAGACCATCTGTCTGTGGATGATATACTGAGGTGTGAGATTTACATAACTCCTTAGTTACTCTAGACATGAATGGCGTCCCCTGGTCTGTCAGGATCTAATTGGGAATACCTACCCGGCTAAATACCTGAAATAACTCTTTCGCAATCGTTTTAGCACATGTATTGCGCAATGGAACTGCTTCAGGATAGCGGGTAGCATAATCTATAATCTCTAGGATATGTTGATGTCCCCGAGCAGATTTTTCTAAAGGACCCCCCAGATCCATAGCAATTCTTTCAAATGGAGTTTCAATAATGGGTAAGGGCACCAGGGGACTACGAAAGTGGGGCATGGGTGAAGAAATTTGGCATTCAGGACAGGAAGCAGGAAGCAAAATCCTCAGTAAATTGTTATTTCCTGGGGGATTCTGAACAAAGCTGGAAAAATCAAACCCATGTTTACATGTAGGATGCTTATAAAAAATATGTACACTGAGTTCTGCGTTTTTATGCTTTTCATCATCCAATGCAAGACCTCGTTATTTTTGAATGCTTCTATTTTTTTTTTTTTTTAGAATTATAGGTGCTTCCTACAGTTTGTGGTATCTAGTATTCATTTGGAGAAATTATAGAAAGGCAAGTTCAGTGAATTTATCTCCACTAGGGGGCAGAAGTTCATTAACAATAGAAAAACATCATCCAAAGCCTTTAAGCTGCATGACAAGCCATAGCATGTTCTACATTTAGATATGTTTATTTTAAGACCCATGCTGCTTTCATAAATCATAGCAATGAAATCATAAACTAAGTGCTGAACTGCACGTATCTCACACGGAGCATGTTTCTATCATAAATCAGTTTCTTCAACCAGAGCAATTCCATTCCACATTGTACTTTATTAGCAATCCATAATATGCTTTGCCAAAAAGGGTGACAAGAGGTTCCAAATGTCATGTGTTTATGACTGTGCTACTGGGTACTCATATTAACAACAACTTACAGAAATGAATCCTTTTTCCAGGGAAATGCGTTAAGCTTGGTGCAGCTCCACAGCATGTGTATCAGAGTTCCCCTTTCCAAAGCACACCTAGTGCAAACATCCGGGGTGTTGGCAGTAATGTAGTGAAGCCTGACAGGGGTGTAGTAAGTCCTGTGAAGAATATATAATTGAATTAGCTGTAGTCTATGGTTGGGGGATACTAACTGAGGGGATTCCTGTGCTTCCTGCCATTCCTCATCTAGGATTGTGCCCACATCCACCTCCCATTTAGATCGTAGCCCATCTAGATTATTTCCGTGCACTTCATGTAGCAACTTCGCATATAACATAGTGACCAGACCTTTTGTATGGCCCCTCTTAATGTATAGCAGAAAGGGGTGCGTGGACAGTGATAAGTCATGGCGCTTGTGCATGGCATTGAGAACACGGCTGAGCTTATGAAAAGTCAGCCATTGGTTATGTGGGATCTGGAATTGGTC
Organism: Xenopus laevis; assembly: GCF_017654675.1. Classification (NCBI taxonomy): domain Eukaryota; kingdom Metazoa; phylum Chordata; class Amphibia; order Anura; family Pipidae; genus Xenopus; species Xenopus laevis. The sequence continues at coordinate 54,214,807 of NC_054382.1, read as the reverse complement.
TTTCAATTGTGCAAAGGAGATTAGTTTGCCATCATGCCATACATCACCTATGGTATTCACCCCACGGTCCGACCAAAGACTCATTGGACCTAATTTTACCAACAAGGGGTAGGTGTGGTTGTTCCATAGTGGTGTAAGTGGGTCCGTGGTAGGAGATTTTAGAAGTGTATTTGCCATTTTCCACACCTTACATAGGGATCTGATGGGGGGGAAGTAATGACTGAGATGTAGTGACAGATTTCCCTAGGATCCAACTTACTGTATTATCAGTGAAGCCAGTCAAATGAGCCCAAAGTGAATGTAGCACCCTGTGATGGGAACCTTCCACCCACATAGTGAGATGGGACAGTTCTGCTGCCATATAATATAGATATATATCTGGAAGGGCCAAACCAGCTTTGCTTTTAGCACACATTCGTGTTTCAAGCTTTAGTCGTGGCCTGGAATGAGCCCACACCAGTTGCCTAGTAGTACATAGAGTAGCTTGGGTAAGATAATCATTTTTATAAGATGGACCTGCCCTGCGGGCCTACCGGGAGGTTAGCCCATGACTTAAGCTTTTGGGATATCCAATCATTCAACGGGTCTTAGTTAAGGGTTAAGTAATGTTGAGGGAGGGCTGTGACCTTAACTCCTAGGTAAGTAAATTTGGGTACTACTTTAAGAGGAAAGGTAGTCATTCTTTCTTCCTCTGTAAGCGGGTCTAGCATAAGGGCAGTGGATTTGGATTTATTTATTACCAGACCAGATACAGCACCGAATTCTGCTAAAACCTTTAGGACATTGGTTAGCACGTCCCCTCTGTCCCCCAGATATAAGAATGTATCATCCGCATATATTTGAATGCGGTCCTCCCTATTTCCCAGAACGAATCCCGTTATATTGTTATGAGATCTGATGAGGCAGGCAAGGGATTCAATAGCCAATGCGAATAGTAGAGGGGAGAGTGGACAGCCCTGCCTAGTACCTCAGTAGAGACGGAAAGAAGGGGTAGACATATTACTTGTTTTTATAGATGCAGTGGGAGCGTTATATAATAATTTAACTAAATTGATGTAGTTTGGGCCAAATCCGAATTCTTTTAGCAGTTGAAAAAGATATGGCTACTCAACAGTGTCAAACACCTTGGCAATGTCCAGGGCAACCACAGTCCTCTGACCCTGGTTATCATGGGAGAGGGAAAGGTTAGTGTAGAGTCTATGGATATTCAGAGCCATGGATTTGCCTGGCATAAAACCAGTCTGATCTTCATGGACCAGGTGATGAGTTACTTCACCCAATCTCATGGCCAAGACCTTTGCTAAGATTTTTACATTGGTTGTAAATAGTGAGATTGGGTGATATGCGTCACAGTGTTTGGGGTCTTTACCGGGCTTGTTGAGTAGCACAATGGTGGCATTATACATGGATGGAGGTAGGAACTGGGTTTGCACCGCATCCTTAAGGGTCTCACACAATTTTAGGGCAATTTCTTTTTTGAATCGTTTATATATTTCTAATGGTAAGCCATCTGGCCTTAGGGAAGGCATCAATAGCTTCAGAGATTTCTTGCACTGAGATCTCAGGCATAGAATAGGCAGGTGAATGTTAGTAAAACATGCTGCCATTTCCTCTGGGGAGGCTGTAGTTTTAGATGTATGGGTATAGAAATCTTGTAGAATCCCTATTACCTCCTTGGGTTGGCTATGTAACACTCCTTGTGAGGTGTAAAGATCAGTAATTAACAGGGGGGGGGCTTGTACCCTGGCCATATAAGCTAGAAGTTTTCCGGCCCGTCCACCTTGCTCATAAAAATTTGCCTTAGAGAAAAGCAGTTTCCTCTTAATTTTGTCATGCATATGCGTAGCATATACCTGTTCTGCCTGGTGTAACGCTATTAACGTGGGTGGTGAGGGGTTGGCTTCCATACTAGCAGTAAGGGTATCAACTTCTTGGCTTAGCTGCATTTTGAGGTGGCATGAGGCTTTTTTAACTGCTGTAATCTCAGTGTGGAGAATAGACCTGAGAGTGGCCTTGAAGGCCTCCCAAATGAGAAGTATTCCTTAATGGAGCTGGCAATTGCTGCATCGTTATTTATGATATTGAGCCAGACTGGGTTAAAGGACCATTGTCTATTACCTTGTGAGGTGGGGCCAGTATGCCAGGTTATCTTAAGCGGGGCGTGGTCTGAGATACCTCGTGTTTGATAATGAGCACTTTGTATATTTGAAAGCAGGCCCTTGGAGAGAAATACCATATCTAACCTTGATAAGGACATGTGATTAGTGGAGAAGCAGGAGAATCCAGGCTGTGAGGGGTGGCAGTGTCGCCACGCCTCCACCAGAGAGACATCTGCCATCAAAGCTGCTAAATTAGATGCTCTAGTACTGGAAGTATTGCCAGAGCTCCTTACTCTATCTAAATTTCATTCAAAACTGTATTAAAATCACCTCCACATATAATTTGAGCATATGGGAAATCCGCTACATATTTTACAAATTGGACAATACACTCATCTGTATATGGGGTCGGAATATACATATTGGCCAAAACAGTTAATCTTACAATTCAGAAAAATGAATCTGCCCTTGGGGTCAGACCTCAGAGACAATAATTGGAAGTTTACAGATTTTTTAACCAAGATTGAAACCCCTCCAGTGTAAGGAGAGTATGTGGCGTGGAAGGCCCAACCCACCCAAGGACGCCTAAGGGATAAAATCTTACTCCCTGTAAGGTGGGTTTCTTGTAGTAGTATTACTTCTGCATCAAGTAATTTGACATGATCTAGTACCAACTTTCTTTTAATCCGGTCATTTAAGCCCCTTACATTCCAGGAGAGTAGGAAAATTTTTAAATTAGATGCCATGAGGAGGTATTGTATACATTGTGATCTTGCCAACAAGGCAAAAAAAACACTTAGACCTGTGACATATAAAGACATGCAAACGTTTCAGTAATGCTGTTAACGTGATCCTGTAGATAGGGCATGAAGACCACTTGGGCCTTTAGAGAGTATAGACATGTAAACATTTTAGTGCTACGCGTTTAACTTTGAAACTTACTAACTGGTAAATATGATACTTGATACAATAAGATACCGAACATGCTATGAACAGTGTAGATGTCATTTGAGAGTATGCTTAACAACAAAAGGGCTTCTCCTTAGTCTTCACTTACATTTCAGTAGAACTTCACAGAGGATGTTTAGTCAGTAATGTTACTGCCTGACATTTTAAGGAGACAAATATGAGGATATGGGAGGAAATGCAGACATTGTGAGATCATATAATCTTACATTCTCCATGCAAATAGTGCCATAGTTGTAAACAAACAGCAGTAATACTATTACCATGCCTTATTGCCCTTCTGGCACTATGCTACCATCTGTGATTGATATTCTTTTTGAGACATACGGTCATAACTTAGGTAAATAATTAGACGGACAGTGCACATATAATCCCCTGCATAATGTACTTATCTGTAAGCCAAAACAGTGGCAACAAGTGGCGAAAGGAGTGGGTTGTATATTGGTAATCGTATTATCTGCCTCATGAGGACAAAACATGAATTAGCTTTAGTTTCCCTGTTTTAACCTGTATAACTGAAATAAATACAAATATATTTTGTGATTAAAATAATGTTTTTAACCCTTTCCCTGCTAGCCGTTTTGTCCTAGATGCGAACATCTACTGCCAAGCAGTTTTTAGATATTTTGCACTCTTTCACTTTAAGGGCCTTTCCTGGGGCTGGTCTTTTAGTTTACCCAGGAAAACAATATATTGTTTTTTTCAGGACAACCTGAATTTTTAAAATATGCAAGAATTTTGGTGTAATTCTACTTCTGTAAAAAAATATAGGCTTCTAAGTGTCCAATAAAATGAAAAAAATCATGTTTCACAAAGAACAATCACATATATCAGAAACATCATTTACTTTATGTATGAGAACACAGCTGATTTGGAAAGGTCTATGTCTCCTAAATGCAGCAATACCAAATATATATAGTTTTATGGAGATTTCTCACTTGTATAGATCAAAATCTACAAGCAGTACACTACCAAATTTCCAAAGCACCGCTCCCCAAACGGCATACTTCTGATTTCAAGGCCAAACATTCCAGTAACAGTAGGTTTACCCTAGAAAACTACCCATTATTAGAAAGAACAGATTCTGGTGAATCAAAAATGGGTAAACATATCATTGTACTCCAAACTACCAAGTTGCAATTGTTTCCTAAAGTTATAATGTTTTATAGAAATTGGTGAATTTTTTTGAAAAATTACCTCAAAGCTTCCAATCTACAGAATCATATCTCCCACACATCATTAGGTATCAATGTAAAACACCCCAAATATGAAAGCCTGGGGTCCACTGAACAGTTTGATGCCCAATATGTATAGGTGTACCCAAGCATGTGGCATATAGGGACCCTAAAATGTAGACACCTCATTTGAGCTATCAGTTCTGTAATTCCAGATACTGCAAAATCAACACATTTACATCATTTTGGGGGGAGGGGCAAAAGTAGAAAAAAGTATGTTCACCCCAGAAAACCATATATTTTCGGAAAGTACACATTCCCACGAATCTAAATTGGGTATGCATGTCTTTGTACTCCAAAGTTCCAAGCCGCAAACCATTCCTAAATTTGGTGATTTTGGCGGCATTTCCAAAAATCACCTCAAAATTTCTAGCCTGCAGCATTGTATTACCCGCATACTTTTATGAAAGCCTAGGGTCCTCTGAAAAGTTTGATGCCCAATATGTATAGGTGTACCCAAGCACGTGGCATACAGGGGCCCCAAAAGGAAGGTAAACATATCATTGTACTCCAAACTACCAAGTTGCAATTGTTTCCTAAAGTTATAATGTTTTATAGAAATTGGTGAATTTTTTTGAAAAATTACCTCAAAGCTTCCAATCTACAGAATCATATCTCCCACACATCATTAGGTATCAATGTAAAACACCCCAAATATGAAAGCCTGGGGTCCACTGAACAGTTTGATGCCCAATATGTATAGGTGTACCCAAGCATGTGGCATATAGGGACCCTAAAATGTAGACACCTCATTTGAGCTATCAGTTCTGTAATTCCAGATACTGCAAAATCAACACATTTACATCATTTTGGGGGGAGGGGCAAAAGTAGAAAAAAGTATGTTCACCCCAGAAAACCATATATTTTCGGAAAGTACACATTCCCACGAATCTAAATTGGGTATGCATGTCTTTGTACTCCAAAGTACCAAGCCGCAAACCATTCCTAAATTTGGTGATTTTGGCGACATTTCCAAAAATCACCTCAAAATTTTGTACCCTGCAGCATCGTATTACCCACATACTTTTAGGTATCAAGAGAAATCACCCCAAATATGAAAGCCTAGGATCCTCTGAACAGTTTGATGCCCAGTATGTATAGGTGTACCCAAGCACGTGGCATACAGGGGCTCCAAAAGGAAGACCCCCATATGGTCTGTCATTTCAGATACTGCAAAATCAACACATTTACATCGTTTTGGGGGGGGGGGGTCAAAAGTAGAAAAAAGTTGGTTCACCCCAGAAAACCATATATTTTCGTAAAGTACACATTCCCACGAACCTAAATTGGCTATGCATATCTTTGTACTCCAAAGTACCAACCCGCAAACCATTCCTAAATTTGGTGATTTTGGCAACATTTCCAAAAATCACCTCAAAATTTGTACCCTGCAGTATCGTATTACCCACATACTTTTAGGTATCAAGAGAAATTACCCCAAATATGAAAGCCTAGGGTCCTCTGAACAGTTTGATGCCAAATATGTATAGGTGGTCCCAAGCACGTGGCATATTGGGGCCCTAAAATGAAGACCCCCCGTATGGTCTGTCATTTCAGGTACTGCAAAATCAACACATTTACATCGTTTTGGGGGGGGGGGCAAAAGTAGAAAAAAGTAAGTTCACCCAAGAAAACCATATATTTTCGGAAAGTACACATTCCCACGAATCTAAATTGGGTATGCATGTCTTTGTACTACAAATACTAAGCCGCAAACCATTCCTAAATTTGGTGATTTTGGTGACATTTCCAAAAATCACCTCAAAATTTGTAGCCTGCAGCATCGTATTACCCACATACTTTTAGGTATTAAGAGAAATCACCCCAAATATGAAAGCCTAGGGTCCTCTGAACAGTTTGATGCCCAATATGTATAGGTGTATCCAAGCACATGGCATATAGGGGCCCCAAAAGGAAGACCCCCATATATTCTGTACTACAAAATCAACACATTTACATAGTTTTGGGGGGGGCAAAGGTAGAAAAAAGTACGTTCGCCCCAGAAAACCATATATTTTTGGAAATTACACATTCCCGTGAATCCAAATTGGGTATGCAAGCCTTTCCTAAATTTGGCGATAAAAGCAACGGTTTTTACATTTCTGAAAATCGCCTAAAAATATTGCAATTGGCCGCATTTACCTCACCTAACTTCTTACATACAATTGTAAAACACCATAAATACTGATGCCAAGGGTCTACTGAACAGTTTTATGCCCAATATGCATTGATATCCGAAGGCAGCTGGCATGTGCGGACCCCAAATGAAAATAGTGCATATGAGTTTTCTCTGCTGCTGATTCGCCTTCTGTAAACATAGACCCTTGACTTCATATTATGTGCCTCAAGACCCTCCTAACAGCAAAGACCCCCCAAAACCATATGTTTTGGAAAGTACACATTCTGACGAAACCAACCAAGATAAAGACATCTTTCTACAGCAAAATACCAAACTGCAAAGCTTTTCTAAACATAGAGATTTTTACATTTCTGAAAATCGCCTAAAAATGTTGCAGTTTTCCACATTTATCGCACACAATGTTTTACGTACAAAGAAAAATCACCCTAAATATGGACGTCAGAGGTCTACTGAATAGTTTGATGTCCAACATGCATAGATTTACCAAAGTATGTGGTGTGTACGGCCCCTACATGAAAAACATGCATATGAATTTTCATGCTGGCCAACTAAGCTGCTGAAAAGAGAACCCCAACTGTGCGTTATGTGCCGTAAGACCCCCAAACTGTAAAAAGACCCCAGAAAACCATATATTTTTGGAAAGCATATGTTCTGACGGATCAATCAAAGTAAAATATATCTTTCTATACCAAAGCACCAAACAGCAAAACTATACTAAAGATACTTAAGGAACAATAATGCAGGGATAAAATTGCAATAAAACCACAAAAATTGTGCAAATCAATGAAATAACAAAATAGCTGCACCGACAGTGTAATTAGTGGCCGAAATCGATTATCCAATAGTCACGCTGCTGAAATAAACAATTTTTAGGGGTAAAAAAACACAAATTGGTGAAATAAAAAAGTAAAAAAAATAACTTCCAATAATTGTGTGACAGTGTATAAGTGTGTATAAGTGTGTATATAAGTACATATAAGTGTATATAAATGCATAAGTGCATATAAGTGTGAAATGAAAAATGCAAAAAAAGTAGTTTTTTTTTTTTAATAAAATATGTGTGTATGTGTGTATAATGTAGGTAAGTGTATGTAAGTGTGTTAAATAAAGGCCACTTACCGTTTCTGGGTGATCTCAGAGCTGGAGAAGTTGTTAGAGAAGCAATCTGCAGAGTCACAGCAAGCAGGAAGTGTGTGGGCGTCACTGGAACACGAGGTAAGCAGGAGGAAGCAGTGCAGCAAGGCAGACGCGCGATTTGCTGTGTCTGCCTCTTTTAGCTCAGCCCTGCGACAATCCTGTTGCAGGACCAACATGACAGCCCCCCAGCCTCGTTGCCCAGGGGGCTGTCAATGCTGCTAAACCTGTGCAGAGGCGACTAAAGCCGCTGATGCAGAGTACAGCATGTTAAACTGCAAGCACGTACAAGGTACGTGCTTGCCAGTTAAAGCCCTTGCCTGCCAGAACGTACGGTGTACGTGCTTGGCAGGCAAAGGGTTAATATGGTATGCTCAGCACATGCCATATTAATTGAACTTATTTTGAACAAGAGGTATATTGCCTCTTTTATGGAGAATCAACAGTCTTCCCATTGGCTGATGCAGCAACATGATAACAGAAGCAGATAGACACATCATCCAGAGACATCTTCCATAGAATTGTATTGAGAAAGACATGTACAAACTAATCTCTAAGAGGGTTGTTGAATACAATAATATAGTAGGAAGATGCAGAACAGACTAGGTAAAACATCCTTACAGCACTACACACACATTTGTGCATAAAGTAGCTCTAAAGAGGACCAAATAAACATCACAGATAGTCTTGGAGGTGTGGGTGTGTTGGAAACACTTGTTTCCCATGGAAAGTCTCTTTTCAGTAGAAAGGACCTTTTTATGGGCATGTCTGTTTTCTGATAATCAAATGTCAATAATGTATTGCAGTGATGTGTTTCTACAGATCCACTGCACATTATATGATGTTTCCCAGACACATGTAACACAAGCTTTTAAAGCAAATTTAAAGTCACAATCACTGGGGGTGCCAAATTTTAGGCAACCGACAGTGATTATAATAGCTTACCTTATAACCCCGGACCAGTACTCCTGTTATGGTAAAACTGCACTGACCCGGGGGGTTTCTGCAAAAGTTCTTTGGTGCAATTTTACTTCCTCTTCTCACTTCTTTTCTCCCTGTATGGGCATGTGAGTGGAAATGACTGCTTTTTGTTTCTAAGTTTGGCTTTCACTCCACTGCCTAACATTTTGGCCCTCCCTCCCTAGGGATTTAAACTTTAGTTCTCATTTAAAAGGGCTCAAGAAAGTTAAGGTGGCCATACACGGCAGATTAAAGTTGCCGATACTGGTCCTTTAGACCGATTTGGCAGCTTATCTGCCTGTGTGTGGGGGCTTCTGGCAGGTTTGATTTTTCCTGCCAGCACCAGCTAGTGATGCCGGTGGCATGGCTACTCACCGACGGGTCCTGGTACAGGATGGGCCCCCCTCCCCTATGAATTGTGCACCAGCGCCCGCGATAACCATTACCGTGGATCTGGTGGGCCCCAAGTGACTGTACCATAGTGACATAAGATCAGTACTCAGTTAAGAACTATATAGTTCTTAACTGAGTACTGATCTTATGTCACTATGGTACAGTCTGAGAAGCACTAAACTCCTGTCAAAAGTAGACAGGAGTTACTTATAGTAAGAAACAGACTGTGCCTCAGTTAAATAAATATGCACTACTCTTAAATATCCTCCCAATAGTGCACGGCCCTCCTTCACATTGATAAAGAGGATAGAATTGGCATCATTCCTATTATTTCCTATTATTCACCCCTTTGCCTAACATATACCACACACGTGCTCAGGTAAGAATTCAGAACAGAAAAGTAAAGTGCTGTATAATGTATATTGCACCCCCTGCTCCCCTGGTAGTTATGCCACTGGTTGATGCGGTCCTACGACCTGTCTGCGCCCATTCTGTTTGTAATCCGTTTGTGGGGCCCTAGGGCTGACGGTTTGAATTAACATATCGCCCTGTCCTTAGTGGGCATATCGGGCAAAGATCCGCTTGTTTGCCAACCTTTAGATAGAGTCAGAAAAAGTAAATCTAGTTCTCTGCCTTTATAATGTTTTACTTTTAATATTAATTATAAAATGTAGGTATTTTTGTATGTTTTGGGGAGGTAAATAAGTGCAATAAAACATCACTAAAGGAGCCTTCATAAGCAAGAGATGAACTGGTATGAACATAATGTATAGCAGCTTTTTTGTTTGGAGGGTAGCCAGTCTAAGGGGCAGATTTATTAAAGGAGAAGGAAAGGCTTGGTTCACTTGGGGGTGCTAAATGTTAGGCACCCCCAAGTGATTGTATAGACTTACCTGAAACCCTGGGCTCCTATCAGCAGAAAATTGCACTGGCCCGGGGTTATACCAGTGAGCACCCGGGGCAAACACATGCACAGTTGAACTTTAACTTTTAGTTAAAGTTTGGCTTTTCGTTCTCCTGAGCATGCGCAGGCGTGCAAAGACAGAGGAAGATGGAAGATCACTCAGTGGTGTTCACTGGTATAACCCCGGGCCGGTGCAGTTTTCTGATGATAGGAGCACCGGCCCGGGGGTCTCAGGTAAGTCAATACAATCTCTTGGGGGGTGCCTAACATTTGTTACCAAGCCTTTCCTTCTCCTTTAAGGGTCGAATTGAAAATTCTAATTCGAATTTTTTTTTGGTCAATACTCTCAAATTTGTGAATTATCCAAATTCGATTTGAGTTTTAATCAAATTCAAATTTCAAGATTTATCATCCCTTTAAAAACTCAAATTTGACTATTCACCACCTAAAATCTTCTGCATTACTGTATAAGTCAATGGGAGAGGTCAAGGGATCAATTTGGTGATGTCTGCAGCCTTTCTGACATCCTGAATCAAGTTTTTTTTTAATTAGATTTGAGTTTTTGGGTTTGATTAAATTTGTTCTAGTTTATAAAATTTGATTTTATTAATACATTTCGACTAGTTGAATTTCGAATTTATGGGAGTTTAGGGCTCTATAGATCTTGAACAGGGCAAATACGATTTATTTTGTGCAGAGATGAATATGTTTTGTATTGTATAGGGCAATACATGAAACTGCATGTGCTAGTCAAGTGTTTGGAAAAAAATAAACACAAAACAGTTGTTACTATTCTATTCTATATACTATAATAATAATAATAATAATAATAATACTGCTTCAAATTCAATTTCATTCAAGACCCACACTAGCGTCCTGGAGAGCATGAATCTACAGTTACTTTTGTGAATTATTTTGAAGCAAAATACTGCTCAGAACCTGATATCCCAATATGCAAGACTTATGATGTAATGGCTTATATCATATTGGTATTGTTCTTGATTGGTTTAGTTGACTTTTTGGTCTAAAAATGCAAACAAAAATAATAATAATAATAGCTTACATTACAATCCAAATCACTTCTCTGTTTCTAGAAAAAAATAACCCACAAGGGAGCCAATTAATTAGTATTCCTCTTGTTTGCCTTGAAATTGTGATAAGTTATTAAAATACAGCACAGTGCTAGTATGATGCTAATAATGTTTTGATTTTCATTCTTTTCCTGCACAATCATTAAATATTTGAGTATTTTAGCCTAGGGATATAAATAATAAGTTCTAGTCAACAGGAATATCTTACAAAAGGAACCTTGTGGGCTATGAAAATGGTGTTATAAAGCTATTGGCACCTACAATTCAGGCACTTATGGGGGAATGTAATAGAGGTCACTAACAGAAAAATTCTAAATATCAAATATTTCCATTCAGACATTTTTGCCTTTGCAAACATTTTGTGAACACTTGACTCCTCACAAGATAGTAGGATAGCTATTGTGAATTTTATAGTTTACGATAGTGTCCAGTGTATGTAATAAAATTAAAAAACGTCCAAGAACTTTAAATTGGAATTTATACTTAAAGGTGCAGCTTGGCTTTAGCATTATTGCAACAGCTTTAAAGACTTCTCTATACATTACTTTTTTCCTGATCTTCGTCAAATTAGGCTATGCAGAACATATTATATAAATAATGAAATTGCATTAAGACCCAATTATGGACAAACAAAAAGAAATGGTGAATTGTACAGAAAAAATATTTTTAAGAACATAATGAAGCCCCAGTTTACAGCATGTCTAGTGGATATGGAAGTATAGCATTCCAGAGAAAGTACGTATGTAGTTGTAATAAACAGAGAAAGGAATTCAAGAATGCCTAGGATAGACCTATAGCTGTCAAAAGCTTAAAAATGTCTCAAGCACTTTAGACAAAGAGTAAACAGAGTAGATTACACATGGCATTTTCTTTAGATCTGCTGGAGAAGAAATCTCCAGTAAGCTCTTTAGCTTCAGAGCATTATGCATAGTAATGGTGAATGCCTTGGTTGGTGGTTAATGACTGCAGTCTGTGGTTTATGAATCCTGTCATGCTTTATTGATCATTTTAATCTGCTGTTACAGTTTTCCAATATTTAACCTCTGAGCAATTTGTCCAGACAGCGCCTGCTTTTCATGTGGTCAGTACTTTATCGAGAAACGAAATACGCTGCAACATTTTTACACTGAGCTTGGATTTGAAATTTATACTCATAGGATAATATAATAATACAATACTTTAAAGTTAAACAGCTTTAAAAATTGGGATGCTTGCAGCCAGGTCAAGAATGATGTCACTGTCAGCTGTTCAATAACCTGTCTCACCTCTATTTACTTTTGTCGCTTGGCACTGGGGATATAAGATAAACAGAGATGTATGTTTTACCCTGTGGTTTTTATTATCATTTGCTACTGGTTCTTTCTGATCAGCAATCAGCATGTGTTGCACTTTGTAGTAATCTTTATTGTTATATGAAAGAGGGGAAAGGTTGAGGGTTAATTAACCTTAAGAAAGACTGATTTATAATAGGTCACTTGTCAGCTAATAATACGGCTGGTAGGTGGAAATATGCTAAGTTATCTTGAAAGGGGAAAAGGTGTAAAGAAGGAAAAAGGCAACACACATTATAAAACCATTCATTCATAAATTAGCATAATAATAATAATGTATCTTTTATTCCTAAAGTTAGTTACATATCACAATGAGGTTTCAGCTATAGCAAGGAGGATTTTTTAAAATTTGCTCTTAGTATAACATCAAAAAGAATGGGAGGCCCATTTATCAACAGTCTTATTTTAGTGGCATTACAATTTTGAAAACCACAATTAAACTCTATGTTTCTAAACTAAAAAATGTCATTTAATTTATTAAAAGATTAGAATATAAAAAGCATGAATGAAATAAAAACAATGAACAATCCGAATAAAAATCTGGAAACCTTGAAAACCTCTAACTATTCATGTTTTTTCCGGCAATTACTAGCAAAGCCTCTAAAAGTCCAAAATGGTCCAATAGGATCAGCGCAGCTCCCCTTGACTTCTATAGGACCTCTACAGCTTTTACTTAACAAAGTTATGCATGTATATATTTTTGTGATTTTTACACTTTATAAATCTCGAGGTTTTAGAGGAATAAAAAAGTAAAATTTTTAAATTTTTTTATGATAAAATAGAAATTCGAATGTTAGTAAATAGGCGCCTTAATTGTGAATTAGGTTCATTTTACCTAGTCAGGTTTTAGGTCAAATTTATGCAGAAATATAAAATGTTTTAATGGGTTCACAAACCTTTAAGCACCACTGTTTGCAGCATTTTTTATTCCCATTAGTGTAGTTATAATGTATTAACATTCAAATTTATGATATATTTAATATGTTTCCCAACAGTAAGGCTGCACTAGAATAGTGCCACTGATTTGGCACTCAAATTAAACAAATTTCATACATACTCACTTGTAAAATTCTCCAGAAAAAAATCCGTACAAAAAAAAAAGTTTAATTAATAGAATAAAAGATAATACAGACAATTATTGTCTATAAAAACTTGGATATAAATTTGTCAGGGAGCCGGGAGCTCCCTCCAGGGAGGTTGTCAGGATCAAGGAGGAAGCCCTCTTGAGGGAACAAGGTCGCGGTGTCCAAAGGGTTAAACGAAGAATAGTCAGGATCAGGCAAGAGTTCACAGGCAGGCAGAATACAAACAAAGTCCAAAGTCCAGGCAAAGGGTCAAGAAACAGATCAGGAACAAGATTTGGCAATAAGGCACACAGGAAACCCAGGATACACTTTAGGGAAAGTATTCCTATTCTTGGGCGCCATTCTGGCGTCTAGTTGGCGCTTTTATTTTCAAATTTGGCGCCATTCTGACGTCATTGACGCTCTTGCGCCGACGTCGACGCGCTGACGTCATCGCGCCGGCGCCGCTACCCACGTGGCGGCCATGGGCGCCGCCATTTTGGGAGCGACGCCGGCAAGGAGGGACGCGCCGCCCGGAGCTCCGGGCGGCGATCGTGACAGTACCCCCCCCTCACGGGGGGCCTCCGGACCACCAGGACTTGGCTTCTGGGGAAATTTGGAGTGGAACTCCCTCACCAGACGAGGAGCGTGAACATCACGGTGTCCTTCCCAGGAGCATTCTTCAGGGCCAAAGCCCCTCCACTGAATGAGGTACTGAAGGGACCTTCTGGAGATCCTGGAGTCTAGGATTTTCTCCACCTCGTACTCGAGTTGACCCTCCACAGAGATGGCAGGAGGAGGAGATTGACCGCCAGAGAACCGGTTGGTGATGGCGGGTTTCACCAGAGACACGTGGAACACGTTGGGGATTCTCATCTCTGGTGGAAGCTGGAGTCTGACAGCCACAGGGTTGATTATCTCCAAGATGGGAAATGGACCCACGAATTTTGGACCCAACTTGGGAGATGGTATCTTCAACCGGATATTTCTGGAAGAGAGCCAGACATTATCACCCACCTTGTAGGGAGGAGAGGATCTTCGACGACGATCCGCGAAAGTCTTATGAACAAGAGCGCTCTTCTCTAGGTTCAACTTGGTAGCAGCCCAAATAGCAGACATATGGGCTGCGGAATCGTCAGCAGCCGGGACGTCAGATAGCACAAAGTCTTGGGGAAAAGCTTGAGGATGCTGACCATACACCGACATGAACGGAGACCTCCCTGTAGAGGAATGACAAGCATTATTATGAGCGAATTCCGCCCATGGGAGGAGATCAGACCAGTCATTATGGCAGAGGGATACGTGGTTCCTCAGGAACTGTTCCAGGGCTTGGTTCACACGTTCAGCTGCCCCATTCGTCTGCGGGTGGTAGGCAGACGAAAATTGAAGTGTTATTCCCAAGTCTTTACATAGGGAACGCCAGAACTTGGCGGTAAACTGGGTGCCTCTGTCGGAGACGATCTCCACCGGGAAACCATGCAGGCGGAAGATGTACTTAATAAAGAGTTGGGATAATTCCACCGCAGAGGGTAACTTCTTCAAAGGGATGAAATGGGCCATTTTGCTGAAGCGGTCTATGACAACCCAGATTACAGTATTCCCACCGGAGGGAGGAAGTTCGACAATAAAGTCCATAGAGAGGTGCGTCCATGGACGAGAGGGAACCGGCAAAGGCTGTAACAACCCGCTGGGGCGGGAATGGCTAGGCTTAGAAGTGGCACAGACATTACAAGCAGCCACAAAGTCCTTTACATCCTTGCGGATATCAGGCCACCAGACTAGGCGCCTCAAGAGTTCAAGGGTCTTGGCCGGACCAGGATGTCCAGCTTGCCTGGAGCAGTGGGTCTGTTGCAGGATGGCCAGGCGAAGTTCTGGAGGGACGAAGGCCATGCCAATCGGAGTATCTTGAGGAGCCGAGGACTGCCCAGCCAAGATCTGGTCGGCAAATTGGGGATACAGAGAGGCAATGATCTTGACTGGTGGAATGATTGGTTCCTGCCTCTCAGGGTCACGGTCCACCGGAGTGAAGCTACGAGACAAGGCGTCGGCCTTCAGATTCTTGGAACCTGGGCGATAAGTCAAAACAAAGTTAAATCGAGAAAAGAAAAGGGCCCACCTGGCTTGTCTGGGATTTAGCCTCTTGAGGGACTGTATAAACTCCAGATTCTTGTGATCTGTGTAAATCTGGACAGGAATTTCAGAGCCCTCCAGGAGGTGACGCCATTCTTCAAGGGCAAGCTTGACTGCCAAGAGTTCTCGATTTCCGACATCATAGTTCTGCTCTGCGGATGAGAACTTCTTGGAGAAATACGCACAGGGGTGCAATTTTCCATCAGTGGAGTGTCTCTGAGAAAGGATAGCTCCGGCTCCGACTTCTGAAGCATCAACCTCGATGCAGAAGGGTAGTGCGGGATTGGGATGTCGGAGAACAGGAGCGGACGTGAAGGCCTCTTTCAAGGACTGAAAGGCTTCTAAGGCAGATGGAGGCCACAGGCTTGGTTTACCCCCTTTCCGGATGAGGGCCAGGATAGGTGCAATGCGGGAAGAGAACCCCCGGATGAACTGTCGATAATAATTAGCAAATCCGATGAATCTCTGGATTGCCTTGGTACTCAGTGGGAGAGGCCACTCCTGGATGGCCGACACTTTCACGGGGTCCATCTCAAATCCCTCTGGAGAGATAATGTACCCTAGGAAGGGGATCTTGGATACCTCGAAGACACACTTCTCCAACTTGGCGAAGAGAGAGTTCTTCCTCAGACGAGAGAGTACCTCCTTCACCTGGGAGCGATGACTTTCAAGGTCCTTGGAGAAGATCAGGATGTCGTCCAAGTATACGACTACGAACCTTCCTAGGAGATCTCGGAACACATCATTAACAAACTCCTGGAAGACGGCAGGAGCATTGCATAGGCCGAAGGGCATGACAAGATATTCATAGTGCCCATCCCGAGTGTTGAATGCCGTCTTCCATTCGTCACCCTCCCGGATGCGAATGAGGTTGTAGGCCCCCTGGAGATCCAACTTGGAGAAAATCTTTGCTCCTTTCAGCTGGTCAAAGAGCTCGGCAATCAGGGGCAGGGGGTACCTGTTTTTCACGGTGATCTTATTCAGGCCCCGATAGTCTATACAAGGCCGAAGGCCTCCGTCCTTCTTCTCCACGAAGAAGAACCCAGCCCCTGCAGGAGAGGTAGAAGGGCGGATAAACCCCCGCTGGAGATTTTCTTGGATGTACTCCTTCATAGCGGTAGTCTCTGCAGGAGAGAGAGGGTAGGTGCGCCCTCTGGGGGGCATAGCTCCTGGCAGGAGTTCAACCGGACAGTCCGTAGGAGCGATGTGGGGGAAGGAACTCTGCAGACTTTTTACAAAACACATCGGAAAATCCCTTGTAAGTGGAGGGCAAAGTCTTTAATTCCGCAGAGGAGACATTCACCTTCTCGAGGGGTTTTGGCGGAAGGCAATGTTGCAGGCAAAATAAACTCCAACGAGAGATCTGCCCAGTGGACCAGTCTATGGTGGGGTTATGCAGACGTAACCACGGAAGACCCAATATTACTGGAGTAGAAGGACAGGGGATGATGAAGAATGAAAGTTTTTCTTGATGCAGCGCCCCAACTTGTACAGATAGTTCCGCCGTGAACTTTGTGACGAATTCAAACTCCAGGGGTTTGTCATCTATGGCGGTAATTCGCAGGGGTGAAGACAATGGAAGCAGGGGAATCTTCATGCGTTCGGCAAAAAAGGCATCCATGAAATTGCCATCCGCTCCGGAGTCGAGGAAGGCCCTTTCGAAGATAGACTTACTTGCCAGGTGAATCTGCAAAGGAAGGAGAAGTCTGCGTGAATTTTCTTGATACTTCTCCTGAGGACCTCGAGTGATGCCCCCTACATGAGAAACCTGAGACATACCTCGGGGTACAAAACTCTTGGCTTTGGCAGGACAGGCGTTGGCAAAATGGGAATGCCCACCACAGTATAAACAGAGACCTGCCATACGTCTTCGGAGTCTTTCCTGCTCGGAGAGGCGAGTCTTTCCTACTTGCATAGGTTCCTCCAAGGGAGACGTCGACACATGAGTCACAGGAACAGCGGGTGTTTGCAGAATCGGCCTTTGAAAGCGAGGGGCCAACATGGGAGAAAATCGTCTGCTGCGCTCTCTCTCCACCTGGTGCTCTCTGAGACGAGTGTCCACCTTAATGGATAGAGCGATCAGCCCTTCCAGGGTGTCAGGAGTCTCTCTGGAGACGAGATCATCTTTGATGCGGATGGATAGGCCTTGGTAGTATAACGGCCTTGTAAGCGTCATCACACCAGGAAGTCTCCGCCATCAGTGTTCGGAAGTCTATAGCGTATTCATTGACACTGCGGCTTCCCTGCCGGAGCTGCAAGAGACGGGCAGGGGCGTTCGTGACCCGACCTGGAGCATCAAAGACTATGCGAAAAGCTTGGAGAAAGTCTTTAACATCATAAGTCACCGGGGAATTCTTCTCCCAAAGAGACGTTGCCCACTCCAGTGGCTTGCCTTCCAATCGAGACATCACATACCCCACCTTGGAACGTTCACTTGGAAACTGTGTGGGTTGGAACTCAAATTGAATTTGGCACTGTGTGGCAAATCCCCTGCAGGCTTGTGGATCCCCACTAAAGCGAAGGGGAGGTGGAATGCGAGGCTCACCTGTCGGGTAGCTTGCGTTCATAGAGGCTGCCGCCATGGGGGGATCTCCAGTAGGTGGTGCAGCGGAGGGCGCAGAAGGCACTCGAGCAAGCAGGACATCGAGTGCTTGCCCAATGCGAACCTGCTGGTTTTCGTAGTCCTCCATGCGGGATGCCAGTCCGCGGAGTGCTCGTCCGACATCAGGTGTGGCTTCCTCAGAAGGATCCATGGCCCAAGAATAATGTCAGGGAGCCGGGAGCTCCCTCCAGGGAGGTTGTCAGGATCAAGGAGGAAGCCCTCTTGAGGGAACAAGGTCGCGGTGTCCAAAGGGTTAAACGAAGAATAGTCAGGATCAGGCAAGAGTTCACAGGCAGGCAGAATACAAACAAAGTCCAAAGTCCAGGCAAAGGGTCAAGAAACAGATCAGGAACAAGATTTGGCAATAAGGCACACAGGAAACCCAGGATACACTTTAGGGAAAGTATTCCTATTCTTGGGCGCCATTCTGGCGTCTAGTTGGCGCTTTATTTTCAAATTTGGCGCCATTCTGACGTCATTGACGCTCTTGCGCCGACGTCGACGCTCTGACGTCATCGCGCCGGCGCCGCTACCCACGTGGCGGCCATGGGCGCCGCCATTTTGGGAGCGACGCCGGCAAGGAGGGACGCGCCGCCCGGAGCTCCGGGCGGCGATCGTGACAAAATTCAACTAGTACTGTTGGTGATTAATTATTTATGAATCTCTGGTGACCATGTCCAGGTCAAGGAACCAGAAAGCATCATTGTTGACCCTTTGCTCAATGGTTTTAGATTATTTCAACCAGCCTCAGTCATGCTCAGCACCATCTATGAAATATATCTTAGGTAGTCTATAAAACATGTCCTTCCTCAGGGTCAATTTATCAAGATGACATCATTTGAAAAAGTCTCAGCAGAACTGCTTTTTGTGATATCTGAGCACTTGGTTAAAGATTTCATACAGAAATGTAAAACAGAACATGGTATGGACACAGGTGGCAGCCTAGATGAGATGTTTGAGGCCTCTGCAGCAATAGGTGATAGTGTCCTCTTAAAATCATTTAATTAAACTTTTTTTTTTATATTTAAATTATACCTAAAATATCAGAAAGAATGATTCTAATTGTTTTTAGGGCTGTTGTTTATTAGATTGACAGCACAGCAATTCCTGTGTGAATACTGGGGTCCTGGCTGAGGTCCTGTCTAAAGCTAGATTATGAGCGACTCACTATTTAAAACTGTTCGTGCCAGTCTCTTTATAAATGTGATGGATTAACATGGTTGCTAAATGCTGTCATATGAATTAGCAAAGTAAAAGTGAGATGAAAATATCACTGATATTAGTTCTCCTCTGACAAATGTATTACAGGTATGAGATCTCTTCTCTTGAAACCCAATGTCCAAAAAGCTTGAAATAGGGCCATCTCCCAGAGAATCTATTTTAAGAAGATAATTCTATTTATGTTGATTTCATTTTTCCTTGTAATAATAAAATGGTATCTTTTTCTTGATCCTAATGAAGCACCATAGAGCTATATTGTTGGCAAAACAATCTATTTGTGTCAATTTAACGTTTTAATGTAGACTTACAGTAGGGTATGGTTATCTAAAGTAAAAAAATACCCCTTGTCTGGAAAGTTCCCTGTCCCAAGTATTCTGGATAATAGATTACAGTCAGTGATAACACTTTCTTAGTGGACCATTCTTGCTAGTGGAGTACTTAAAGGGTCTGTCATTGGTTCTTTGTTTTGAAATTTGTTCATTAATGACCTTTAGGTGGGCATTATAAGCAGCATCCCTGTTTATGCTGATGATACTTAATTGTGCAGAACTAGAAGGTCCATGCAGGATGTGATTTGACTACATTTGACTACATTGGAGAACTGGGCAGTTTGATTGATGAAGCTAATGTTGATAATACAAGGTTATGTACATAACATAAATGCTAAATATACACTAAATGATACTTTGGGGCATATTTATCAAGGGTTGAATTTCAAAGTGAAAAAACTTCGAAATTCGACCATCGAATAGGTGTAGTACGATAGTCGAAGGTTTTTTCCTTATAATTAAAATCGTTTGATCGCACAATGAAATCCTTCGAATCCTTCGTACGATTTTACAAAAAAACCTTTGAGTTCTCAAAACGTAGCCAACTCTCATATGGGTTATAGGAGGTTCCCCCATAGGCTAAGCAGCAATTCGTCAGGTTTAAGAGACAGTACTTCGATTTTCGAATGGTCGAATTTGTGAAGTATTTTCAATTCGAATCGGATTTTGGCCTATTCGATGGTCGAAGTACCCAAAATTACTTCGAAATTCAACGTTTTTGAATTCGAAAATTCAATTTGACCCTTAATAAATGGGCCCCTTTCAGATTTCTTGTTCTAAGCCATGTACCTCAGCTAGAATTATAAAGCAATAGAAATCTAATTATAACCCATAAATACATTACTTCTAGTTAAGTGCATTATAGAAATATTACACACAAATTTCAAACTTACTGTGTGTTATAGAAGTAGTATGCATGCATTTTGTCATGATGTTAAGTGTCATACTATGTAACAATAATAATATATAGTAAATAAAGTACCCCCTCTTGTAAAATATAAGGTTATTATAAGTTACAGAGGAGTTTCATGACCATTTAAAAACGAAGGCCGAGTGCTTTTATACAGGTCATGGAACTCCAAGGTAACTTCTAATATCCTCATATTTTACAACTGGGGGTACTTTATTTATTATAATACACAAGTTTCAGTGAGTCATGTGACAGAAATGACATCAGAACTTACCGTTTATAAGGATATAATTTACAAGATATTCATGGCTTTTGTGTATTATATAATATGATTTCCTGAAAATCCACTTTAATCAACCCTTTATGATATCATGGTAATAGAATGCAGTTTTCTTCAAGCTTTGGAAAAGAACAGACTCATTACTATACCTCTTGTTAACATATGTGCTAAGTCCCCAAGGGTGTTATCACTGTTAATTGCACTTTGCTTTTATTTCTGAAGGCCTGAGTTCCATTTTGTCATAGGTCAGGAGTCATATGAATTTTATTACTTGCATTTAATGCTTAGGAAATCTGGTTCCATTACTAAAAAAGCCTGCAATTAAACACAGTTTACTGCATTTGGAGATTTCCATTAACACCTACAGTGTTGGCCTATTTTCCTGCAGTTTTTACTCAGATTACTCAAATTAACATGTTGTTTCACAATGGAGATTAACAAAGTCTCACAAAAATTTTTTTTGGGATTTATTTATTTATTTATTCTAATGCCTTCAGATCTGAACAACATTAAACCTGTGTAAGGTTATGTGTTGTTTTTGGTTACCACTTATCCCCATTTTATTGGGAAAGGATTCATTTCATTACTACTGTTCTAATAACTAGCAAAAATTATATAAGGTAAAATTAAATTTTGAATAATTTTGTCAACCTCATTTTGTAAATATGTGAATTAATATCATTAGCTGAATAAGGTTTGTTATGTTTACAATAGCATTTGCATTCTGTGTAGAATCATGCTGTGTAAAAAAAATCATGTAGAATAAATATTTTTTACAAAGTAAAAAAGCAGCAATGACCTTTAAAGTATACCATGATAACCTTTGTATCAGGTCAGATAAGTATTTGTTTCTCTCTGTCCTTATCTGATCCCAATTTTTCTGCTTGTTTAAAAGCATTTTTTTCACGTAACCAGCAAAAACCTTTAACTAAATGTTATAAATTTCATAAAATGCTTTGGTAGATCATAGGTTCATTTGAGGAAATGAGTTCATTTGAGGAAATGAGTTCATTTGCATAATTTGCATAATTTTACTGATTACTGTTTGTTAATGTTTCATTTGCACTGCTGCCTGCACAGGTGAACTAAAGCGGATGATAAGCTGCTGGTTTGCCCCCCCTCAGACCTAGTTGGCATCTTATCTACCCATGTTTGGAGCCTTCCAATAGGCCCAGATTGACCAGATATTGATTGGGCAGGTTTAAAAAATTCTATTGGGGAGAGGACAACATTGGTTTTTTGATGTGGTCCTTGCCTTGACAGCCTATATTATCCAGGGGTAGGCAACCCACGGCTCATGCTGCTCTTCATCCTGCTTGCTGTGGCTCGGTCTTTTGTTACTTTGTCTGTCACGTCGTCTATACAGCCCTCGCACCTGCTGGCGGCTTCTTGAGTGTGCAACCGCGGTAAGCCAACGATTAGCTTACCGCGGTCGCACATACAGGAAGCCGCCAGCAGGTGTGACAGCTGTACAGACGTCACAGGAGCGACAGGCAAGACCGAGTCGCAGCAAGGTGATTCATCATGGTCCTTACCGTGGTCACGCACGCTGCAGCAGGTGCGAGGGCTATAGACGTGGATGTGAGGCATGTTTTATTGACGTCTATAGCCCTCACCTTTAAACAGATGAGAACACTAGCATTTATTAGGGCTATTCAGTGTTTAATTTATTTCAAAGTAAGCCTACATATGCACACTTGTTTGTTGTACATATGCACTTTTGTTTGTTGTATTCTGTTGTTGTAACATTTTAAATTAAAAAAAAGTTAAATTTTTCAAAAGTTTATAAGCTGTGTTATGTTTTGCTGCTCCAGTCTATTTTTCTTTACTGGAAGAGGGGGCAAAATGGCTCTTTTGAAAGTAAAGGTTGCTGACCCCTGGCCTATACTGTCATGGGCATATCCATAAATTTGACGAACACTCCTTGGGCAGTAGACACAGCTGCAATAGTTAACCCTTTCCACAGAGCAGCCTACTGTTAAAGCTTTAAAGCGAATTTCCTCTGCTAGCTTAAAAAGGTTTATTAAATATTGTGCAACACTGTAAAATAAATATGTTTATACATGCAAAAACAAACAGATTTACATACATATTGACCAGTAACCAATACACATAATGGCCAGTAACCAATACAACAGGTGAAGAGGGACCTGTCCAAAAAAGCTTACAATCTAATACGGTTGTATTTTTAGTTTGTGTTGTGGGACTTGTTAGCAGAGAGCTGATTAGAACTGCATGTGCAGCTTCTCTTTAAGTGAGGACACACACCAACTTCTCTGTGAACAGTAACTTGGTTGCCTTATAGAACTCAGCATAAACACTATCAGCATAACATGTCTGCAACAGGAACTTTTCATAGAGAGCATACACAAGAGGAAGACGAAAATCACAGAGGCGTACAGGTCACATTGCCATCACAATGCTAAGCAACAATAGACCCTCCCTGCATTACGTAGCATGCGCTGGAACAATTTCTGTCTGTTGTTTTACAACAGGATTTTGGTTGTATCAACAAATGTTATGAAATAACTGGGTGTAGGTGACTCTCTTCAGCACTTCGGTTTTGTGTGTCTGAGAATCTGGGAAATATATCTAGATATATAAACAAGAGCCACTAATATCTTGTAAAATATATTCTTATAAATAGTGCTTAATGATGTCATTAGTTATATTCATTGCTTAGTGATATAATGTGTGTCATATGACTCACTGAAAATTGTAGATTTTAAAAATAATGTATCCCCTGTTGTAAATTGACTATTAAATGTTAAAGAGGTGGTTCGCCTTTAAGTTAACTTTTAGTATGTTATAGAATGAGTAATTCTAAGCAACTTTTTGATTGGCCTTCATGTTTTCTTTTTTATAGTTTTTTATATTTTATATTTTTTTTCCTTCTTCATCTGACTCTTTCCAGCTTTCAAATGGGATTCACTGACCCCTTCTAAACAACAAATGTGCTGTATGGCTATACATTTATTGTTATTACTACTATTTATTACTCATCTTTCTATATATCTCCTATTCATATTCCAAACTCTTATTCAAAGCAATGCATGGCTGCTAATGTAATTTGGATCCTAGCAACCAGATTGCTGAAATTGCAAACTGGAGACCTGCTGAATAAAAAGTTAAATAATAAAAAAAAAAGCTAAATAATAAAAAAATGAAAACCAATTTCAGACAATATCTCTCTGTACAGCATACTAAAATGTAGTAAGTTCACCATGCCTTTAAGGTCCTCTGTCTCGTGTTTTTATATGGTTGTGGAACTGCTTGGTGATTTCTGATATAATGACATTTCTCGGTAGGTCCCTAGGCAGCACAGATACTGATGGGTTAATGCATTCTTCCCTTTAGGAGGCAGGATGGCAATCAAGTAAAAATGTAGACTCTCCTCCTAGGCTCCCTCTCTTCCACTCTTCCCTGCATTAAAGGGGACCTGTCACCCTAAGAAATAATTTCAAATTATTTTCTATCATGTTAGTTGAGCAAAATAAACTTTACTTACACTGTATTTATTATTTCAATTTTGTTTCCTTCTGTCTTGGAATTATACAATCACAGCAAGCAGGCAGCAGCCATTTTGTGGACACGGTTATTAAGGGAAATTGTGTATCAACCCAAAATCTTGTGTATGCACCAGAATGGGGGACCTAATGTCCATGTGCAGTGCCCTACACAATTATAGAGTCTGAGGAGGGAAGGGGGGATGTGGGGAGAGCAGTGGCATGTAGGAAGTGCTGAATGGAAAGTGAAAGTAATTGCTTGCCCCGCCTCTATGCCACGGGCATAGAGGCGGGGCAGGTAATATTTGATTGACAGTTTAGATATTTAAACACCTTTATAACAGGTATGGATGTTTTAATGAAAACATTTTTTGGGGTTTCATATTTAATTTGCAAAGGACTTTCATTATGCAGCTTTTTATGTGTAGGTGACAGGTCCACTTTAACCCCACCCACAACAGATTTTTGCCATCCTGCTTCCTGGAGGTAGGAGGCAAGGCAGCTCAGCTCCCTGATTTTTATTTTATTTATTTATTTTTATGTGTTTGTTTTATTTTCTATTTTTTATTTGATTTTAATTTTTGCTGCTTATGAAGCTTAAGAGGCCTTCATTACAGGAGTCGTGTTTAAGGCAAGCTATTGCACTGCCACTGTCTATGGCCTGGAGAGGAAGAAGAATCATATGCTGAAGCACTACCTCATCCCTTCATTATGGCATGCTACAGTTCTGCCAAGTCAGAGTTAGGACCTGGGAACAGGAATGCTAGCACAGCATTACAAACACTATACTATTTCTTTTACTGCTTTTCTCCCCATCTTTCACTCTAAGCAACTTTACCCTCTACATATATAACAGCCTAACATGGCGTCAGAGGCAGACAAAACAAAGACACCTCTGAACAGACACGGGCAGTAGCCTCTAGCCTAAATACCTCTAAAAGAGCACACATACGCCAAAAGGGGAAAGATAGTACATAAGAAAAGCATATTGTCCCCACACAGGGATGAGGATCCTGGTAGTATACCAGAATGGTTCAAACCTTTTCAACCCACCCTACTAAGCATGTCTTCATCATTAGAAAAACTAACAGCTAGTCAAGTGGCGCATCAAGCGTCAGTCTCCAAGAGACAAGCTCCATCTACCTCATCAACACAACCACCACATTCAGATTCAGTGGATTATGTGTCTGAAGTGAAGGGCCAGGGGTTGACAATTTTAGTGATTCAGAGAGCACTGATTCTCATTTTCGACCCACTGAAGTTTCACACAAATTACAAGCAGAAGCAGTCAACTCCTTGCTTACAGACATGTTTGAGACACTAGGGGGCCCATTCACTAAGCTCGAGTGAAGGATTCGAATGAAAAATACTTTGAATTTCGAAGTATTTTTTGGGTACTTCGACCATCGAATGGGCTACTTCGACCTTCGACTACGACCTTCGACTTCGATTCGAACGTTTCGAACGAAAAATCGTTCGACTATTCGACCATTCGATAGTCGAAGTACTTTCCCTTTAAAAAAAACTTCGACCCCCTACTTCGGCAGATAAAACCTACCGAAGTCAATGTTAGCCTATGGGGAAGGTCCCCATAGGTTTGCTAACCTTTTTTTGATCTAAGGATTTTCCTTCGATCGTTGGATTAAAATCCTTCGATCGATCGAACGAACGTTTAGCGCTAAATCCTTCGACTTCGATATTCGAAGTCGAAGGATTTCAATTCGAGGGTCGAATTTCGAAGTATTTTTAACTTCGAAATTCGACCCTTAATGAATCTGCCCCTAGGTATTCATGGGGAACTCAAGGAACAAAAAACCTTGGACAAACTATTCAGTTCAGTACATCACCACCAAAAACTGTTTCCAGTACATGACACAGTGGAAAGTCTTATTAAAAAAGAATGGAAAACGCCTGACAGATGCCTATCCAAGGATAAGAGGTTTGACACACTGTACCCTTTTGACCAAGCCCATAAAGAGGCTTGGGACAACATTCCTAAAGTGGACGCACCCGTAGCCTGATTGGCTACTTTCCTTTAAAGATCCAATGGACAGGAAAGCAGAGAGCCTTCTGAAGAATATCTTTTCTTCAAATACCTCGTCCTTCAAACCTGCAGTGGCGTCAGCTTGTGTATCACGCACAGTAGTTTTATGGCTAGAGGAAGCTCTAGAGGCTATAACAGACAACACGTTTGACATGCACACACACCTGTCCAAAGTACTAAGAGCATCACGTTTGACATGCACACACACCTGTCCAAAGTACTAAGAACATTACACTTCCTATGTGATTCATCCATGGAGACATGATCGTTTCCAAAGCAATAATACCAGTACCAATCCGCGAAGGAAGGACCGGATTCTACTACAATATATTTTTGGTACCAAAAAAGGATGGATCCTTCAGGCCGGTCCTTGACCTCAAAGCTTTCAACAAATACTTTTTAAGTACCCACCTTCAAGATGAAATCATTATGGTCAGAAATAGCAAATATCCAAAGGGGAGATTTTTTCACATCGATAGACTTACGAGATGCATATCTCCATGTGGCCATTCACAGAGACCATCAGAAATACCTCAGTTTCGCGGCTGCTGGGTGCCACTACCAGTTTCAAGCCTTGCCCTTCTGCCTTGCCATGGCACTCAGGGTATTTACAACACCATGGAATTTCAACCTGGTGTACATTTTTCCTCCAATTCCAATGATTCATACCGTGCTCCACAGGCTCTTACTGTTCCACACAACGGCCATCGTAGTGGCACCGTATTGGCCCAGGAGGGCATGGTTTTCTGATCTCCAACACCTAGCCATCGCCCCACCATGGAAGCTACCACTTAATCCGGACCAGCTCCTACAGGGAGAATCTCACCACCCAAAATTTGGGAAAATTAGCTCTCACTGCGTGGCTCCTGAGAGCTCCATTTGGCAAAAGAAAGGATTCTCATCCAAGGTAACGGCCACCTTGCTACAAGCAAGAAAGGTTCACAACATACTCCTACTATCGGATATGGAAGACCTATCTGGCCTGGGGCAGAGACTCACACCAGGATCCTACCATACTGCACATTCCAACCCTGCTGGAGTTTCTGCAAAGCGACCTAGATAAGGGCCTGGGACTTAGCTTGCTTAAAGTACAGGTGTCAGCTCTTTCAGTGTTCTTCCAAAAACAACTAGCATTTTGCCAGGATGTCAGAATGTTTCTCCAAGCTGTAGCACACATAAACCCCCGTATAGACACCCAGTTCCCCCATGGGACCTAAATTTGGTGTTACGGGCACTCCAAACGGCACCATTTGAGCCTTTACATAGTTACATAGTTAAATTGGGTTGAAAAAAGACAAAGTCCATCAAGTTCAACCCCTCCAAATGAAAACCCAGCATCCATACACATACCCCTCCCTACTTTTAATTAAATTCTATATACCCCATACCTATACTAACTATAGAGCTTAGTATCACAATAGCCTTTGATATTATGTCTGTCCAAAAAATCATCCAAGCCATTCTTAAAGGCATTAACTGAATCAGCCTTCCACAACCTCACTGTCCTGACTGTGAAGAACCCCCTATGTTGCTTCAAATGAAAGTTCTTTTCTTCTAGTCTAAAGAGGTGGCCTATGGTACGGTGATCCACTTTATGGGTAAAAAGGTCCCCTGCTATTTGTCTATAATGTCCTCTAATGTACTTGTAAAGTGTAATCATGTCCCCTCGCAAGCGCCTTTTTTCCAGAAAAAACAACCCCAACCTTGACAGTCTACCCACATAATTTAAGTCTTTCATCCCTCTAACCAATTTAGTTGCACGTCTCTGCACTCTCTCCAGCTCATTTATATCCCTCTTAAGGACTGGAGTCCAAAACTGCACTGCATACTCCAAATGAGGCCTCACCAGGGACCTATAAAGAGGCATAATTATGTTTTCATCTCTTGAGTTAATGCCCTTTTTATGCAAGACAGAACTTTATTTGCTTTAGTAGCCACAGAATGACACTGCCCAGAATTAGACAACGTGTTATCTACAGTCTCAAATAACTTAACCGGAAGGTATTGTTCCTAGCAGCCATTTGGTCAGTGAGACGGGTATCGGAGTTGGGGGCCCTAAGCTACAAGCCCCGATTTTGTGTACAAAGACATGGTACTGATGCGCACTCTATCAACCTTTCTACCTAAGATAGTCTCCGCTTTTCATCTTAACCAAGATATTAGTTTTCTATCTCTTTGTCCCCAGCCAACCTCGACACAGGAGCAGCAGCTGCATAGCGTAGATGTCTTCTGAGCCCTCATGTTCTACATTCATAGAACAAAAGACTTCAGGAAGTCGGACTCGCTCTTTGTACTTTACGGACCCTCCTGTAAGGGAGCACAAGCATTGAAAGCATCCATCGACAGATAGATTAAAGGCCTCATCACTTTGATTTACCAGAACAAGGGACAACCAATCCCCTTCAAGATGTCAGCACACACTATCAGGGCCCTCAGCACCTCATGGGCCCAACTAAACCAGGCCTCAGCAGAGCAAATCTGCAAGGCAGCAACATGGACTTCATCACATATGTTCACAAAGTTCAATGTTTTTTCATCGTCAGAGGCTGCATTTGGCCGCAAAGTATTACAAACAGCATTAGGGTAATCACCCATGCATCCTCAGATGCCCATGTTAGGTCTAAGCTGAATTCTTTCTTCAGTGTTGTACTCTTCTCCTGTGCTCTGTGTCTTCCTAATACTAATCCCACCATTTTCTCATAGCTTTGGGACAAACCAATCGTTACCTGTGCTGCCTAGGGGCATACCGAGAAAAGGCGATTTGTTATACTCACCGGTAAATCCTTTTCTTGTAAGTCTCATCATGGCAGCACAGGGAGTCAAACCCCTATATTCTCTTCTGTGTAAACTGTGCTAATCGGAAATGTTGTGGGTGGGGTTAATGTGGGAAAGGGGGGAAGTCTAGGAGGAGGGTCTATGTTTTTACTTGGTTGCCATCCTGCATTAACCCATCGGTACCTGTGCTGCCATGACTAGACTTACGAGAAAAAGATTTACCGGTGAGTATAACAAATCTCCTTTTACATTTAGATTGTGTAAGAAGGTTGGCTAAATGAGAAGTAAAGTTTTTTTCGCAAATCTCTAGATTTTTTTGGGCTTTCTCCCGAAAAGCCCACATTTTTCAGATTTTTGCCCGAGAAAGGTTGGATTTTCGGGATAATTTTAGTGCAGTAAACAAAAATGTCCCGATACTCATAAAATATTAAATACAAAATTTTTATTCACTCAATATCATAATAAAAATACATACATACTGACCCCGTATGATCCAGCTTAAGCATTTTGTACCCTCCAGTGCTTAATCATAGGTATTTCTGCCAGTATTCTCTCAATTCCATCAGTAAGGTTAATTCTCTACATTTAGATCATGCTCTTTCTGGGGTGCTAGTTCCATTCCCTTTATCATGTATAGACAATAGTTAACCTGTAAAGGACCTGCCATTTGCTATAAAGCCCATACTAGTTTAATCACAGTTCCAGAATTAGTATAATTTAGTAGTACAGTTATATGTCTTAACATTTCACAACATTATGAACTTTCTAAAAGCAAAGAATACTACCATATAATTAATTACTTACTCCTAAATGCCATAGATATAGATGTACATCAACCTCTAACATTTCCAAACTCGACTAAATATCAAGTATAACATGTGACATCAAACTCATAGTTTAACCCTAAAGGCAATCTTGTTTGTAGATTAAAGATCCAGTATACTTCCCTCCTTGCCAGTAAACTCATATGATCGCATCCCACTCCTAATCTCACCCTTTCTATTCCCTGGACATTGTGAAAAGTGTCTAGTGATGTTACTCTTTTCTGTTGCTTGTGGATTTCTAATTTGACTTAAATGTTCCCTTATCCTTTCTTTTAAACTCCTACTTGTACAGCCTACATATTGCTTGCAACACTTTAAACACGTGATCAGATAAATCATGTGTACAGTGTTGCAGTTCATATTGCTTTTTATTTAAAAAAATTTCCCTGTTAATGTCGATTTAAAGTTTTTTTGATACCTTCATATGGCCACCATGATGCATCTCTGGCTCCCACATTTATAATCCCTTGTTACCATCAGGGGCCACAAATTTATTTTGGGTTTATCCCCTTTAAACAGACTAGATGACAGAAGGTCCTTCAATGTAAAAACTTTATAACCAACCTAGAGATCTCGTGGTAAATACATCCTTCATTGTCCACTCCTGTTCTTTATTATTAGTCTTCACTTTATTTATAAATCCTGTCTGTTGGTCTTTCTTGCTTTTTGGAAGGCCTTTCTCACTGTTCTTTATCCAGATCCCCGTCCGAAAAATCTCTCTTTTCTGATGCCTGTTTTTCAAAGGCTTTTTCCATAGAGCAGTTCCTGCGGAGTCTCAGGAACTGTCCCATGGGAATCCCCTCTATGAGTCTCCTAGTGTGACAGGATGATGCATGCAACAAGGTATTACCACGACAGGGTTTGCGATAAATCACGGTGCATATTGTGCCCCCTGCCACTTGGAGTTCTATATCCAAAAATTCTATTTTACTGGCATAGAAATTACCGTACTTGTAAATCTTAAATTCAAGTCATACTGATTAATTCTCTGTGTTAAACTTCCAAATTCTTCCTGTGTGTCCTTCCAGATACATAGCAGGTTGTGCTATATGTTCCCTGGATTCTACACCAATGTGGGTATCCTCCCACCACCCCATATAGAGGTTAGCGTAAGATGGGGAGAATTTCTTCCCCATCGTCCCCTCACACTTCTGCAGATAGTAAGAGTTCTCAAATACAAAGTAATTGTGTTCCAAAAGGAACTTTATAGCTTCCAGTAGGAACTGCTGTAGTTCCTCAGGGTAATCACTATATTTCTGCAGGTGATATCGCACTGCAATGATGCCTTTTTCTTGTGGGTTCAATGAGTACAGGTGCCACAACTGTACTCATCAGTGCAAACTAATCAATTTGTTGTAATACATGTGTGGTGTCCCTAGTGCAGCTATCCAAGCATAGGACCAGAGGCTGTAAGAGTGCATCAACCCATTCTGAGAGATGTTCATTCAGGGAACTGATCCCAGAGATGATCGGTCTCTCCAAAGGAGGTTCTCTTTTTGTGAACCTTTGGGAGATGATAAAAAGTGAGAACAATCACAGACTGTGGGATTAAATGATCCTGCAGCATTGTGTCTATTAGACCACTCGATACCCCCTTCTGGACCAAATTTGCCAATCCAAGTTTGAACTTCCCTGTGGGGTCTCCCTTTAGTGTCTCATATGCTGCTTGATCATTTAGTTGTCTAAGGGCCTTTAATCTATAGACTGTGGTATCCTGTGTCACCGCTAAACCCCCTTTGTCTGCATTTTTAGTCATGATGTTCTGATCCTCTTTTAGAGCCTGTCTTTCCACTTTGTTTAAATTGGTAAATGTATTCTTATGTTCTTTACTTCTATCTTGCAGTTTTCTTTGGAATTGTTCCATTAAAGGGCTCCTGAGTTGGACTGGGTAAAAATTACTCTTGTTTTTAAATCTAGGGATTGCCTCCTTGGCAGGTTGTACATTGATATCTCTTTCCCTGTATCTTTGAATCCTTTTCTTGTTGTAACTGTAAGAAAGTCCTTTTTTACTTGAATTAGTGAAGGACAAATTCAGTACTTTTTCGGGTGCCTTTTTCGCAAGATGTATCATCCTCTGTCCCCTTGTCTCTTGTTGGTTCTTCTGATTGTTGTCTCCACTGTGCCCTGTTTATTCTTTTCCGAGTCCATTTTCTGGTGCTCATAGTCCCGTCCTTCAAAAAAGGCTGTCCCTCTAAGAACAAATCTTTGAACTTAGTTTTATATTCAATCATCAATTCCATAAGTTTCAGTGAGCAGTCTGTCAAAATTTTGTTCCAACTGCTCTTGATTCTCAACCCTTGTGGTATCATCTGTGAGGAAACATTTTTTACAATGAAGCGATATCCCACTAAATGTGTAACTCTTTAGCTAATTTATGTTCAAAGTCACCAAAAATTCTATTTACATTGAAATAATCACTTAAATACATTAAATACGGTATTGGCCCTCAAAATACATGCCTCTTTGTCACAAAATTCTTCCATACTTTAAGTGAGTTTTATAAAGCACAAATGTGAAATTCAAAAATACAAAAAAAGAAAGTGTTTTTTCCTTTTTAATATACAGCTTTTGCTGCATCGGGTTTTAATAAATCTTGAAAAAGATTTGAGTTTTAAAAAAAATTTGACGCCAAAAAGCCTGATCAGAGTTTAGTAAATAACCCCCATAATGTCACATGAAAAAAATAAAACTCATCTTTGACTAATAAACATCCTTTAGTTGGGAACATTGCATTATAAAGAAATTATTGTAATAATATCTTATTTGTGTTTTACAATATTATCTTAAGCAAAAGCGTATTGAGGTTTAGGAATAGGTCATAGAATTTTTTCATGATTCCATATTGGAGTAGCTAGAGAGCATTTGTTTGTACTGGATGACATATGAGAACTCCCATCAGCGTTTTTTTTTTTGGCTGTGTCACATATTGCCAGTGCCTAAGTAAACACATTGCTAAGAACAAAACTTACTAGTTACACGAACGAACAATGTCTTTGCTGTCCACCCAGTGTAAGAAATGTAGGACAGGGAGTTTTGCACAACACACTAGGTTTATACTTTTAAACTTGTATGATACTGTCTGTACAACTAAAGATGTGGTAATAAAAAAAGAAGGATATGAAGGATATAATGCTTCAGATTGTCAGATATATCACTTGCAACACTACATTTAACCTGCCTGCCTTTCAGTAAACTGGTATAGAACAGTGTTACCAACTGTGATTTATGCATCAGAGAAGAAAGTTATTGTTTGAAATAGATTTTCTCTTTTTTTGGAATTAAATATTTAATTCACAGAAATAGCTAACCCCTGATTTTTAATCACAAGGAGGAGCCTCTATGACAAAAATGGGGACATGGTGTGATTGAATGGTTTAACATCTCAGGCATCATAATCTCCATGGGAACTAATGTGTTTAAAAAAAAACAAAAAAAAAAACTATTCCCCTGATCAACTTGTACTATGAACTATCTTCCATAACAGTAAAAAAACCCTTCTGATTATTTAGGCGGAACCTCTTTTCTTCTAATCCGAATAGGTGACCTTGTGTCAGCTGGAAAGATCTACTAGTGAATAAAGCATTAGAGAGATTATTATATGATCCCCTTATATATTTACAGTCATATGAAAAAGTTTGGGAACCCCTCTCAGCCTGCATAATAATTTACTCCACTTTCAACAAAAAAGTGGTATGTCTTTCATTTCCCAGGAACATCTGAGTACTGGGGTGTTTTCTGAACAAAGATTTTTAGTGAAGTAGTATTCCGTTGTATGAAATTAAATCAAATGAATTTTATGTGAAAAACTGGCTGTGCAAAAATTTGAGTAACCCTGTAATTTTGCTAATTTGAATGCATGTAACTGCTCAGTACTGATTACTGGCAACACCAAATTGGTTGGATTAGCTTGTTATGGCTTGAACTTCATAGGTAGGTGTGTCCAATTATGAGAAAAGGTATTAAAGGTGGCCAATTGCAAGTTGTTTGAGTGACAGCATGGAATCCGCAAAGCAACTCTCGAAAGATTTGAAAACATGGTTTAGGGGAAGGCTACAAAAAGCTATCTCAGAGGTTTAAACTGTCAGTTTCAACTGTAAGGAATGTAATCAGGAAATGGAAGGCCACAGGCACAGTTGCTGTAAAACCCAGGTCTGACAGGCCAAGAAAAATACAGGAGCGGCATATGTGGAGGATTGTGAGAATGGTTACAGACAACCCAAAGATCAACCCCAAATACCTGCAAGAACATGTTGCTGCAGATGGTGAATCTGTACATCATTTTACAATTCAGCACAATTTGCACAAAGAGCATCTGTATGGCAGGGTGATGAGAAAGAAGCCCTTTCTGCACCCACGCCACAAACAGAGTCACTTGTGTGCAAAAGTTAATTTAGACAAGCCACAGTCATTTTTGAACAAACTGCTTTGGACTGATGAGTCAAAAATGTAGTTATTTGGTCATAACAAAAATTACTGTTTTTGCACAGTGTTAACTGTAGTCATAAATGATCCCTATATTGTTGCAGAATAAGACCATGTATTTCCTTCTGTTTCTGTTTTAATTTTAAAAAATGTCTTATGTCATAACAGGGGTGTTCAACAGCCCCAAGTTCACCCTCAGTCAACACACGTCCTGTTACAGCGGGTGCCTCAGTGTCCCTATATAACATCTCATCAATTGGTGCTAAACCAGAGGTAAAGAAGCGCAGAGCTCCTCCCCCACCAAAGCCAACATCATTGGAAGTGGTGATTGAGAAAACCATGGATCAAAAAACATCTGAGCAGGTGAGAGTTTTAGCAAATAATGTAATTAAAATGTACAATGATAAAATGTTTTAAATGATTAAATAAATCCACCGCAAAAAATTTTGCCCTGACAAAAAAGTCGCTGAGACAAAATTGTCACTGACACAAAAAAATCACCGTAACATAAAAACGCCCATTGACTTGAATGCATTTGGACAAAAAATTAGCCGAGACAAAAAAGTCGCAGAGACAAAAAAAGTCACCACAAGAAAAATGCCCATTGACTTTAATGCATTTTGAGTGAGAAAAAAAGTAAAAAATTTTTTTAAAAAACTATTTTGACACCAAATTTTTTGCTGTTTCGCAAAAAAGAGCACATTTTTTTTTAGGCAAATGGTATCCATCTGATTTGATCTGAGTTGCTGCACTGTATTTTTTGCCCATTTTGGGAAGCTACCTAAAGTTTAAAAATATAACTGTCTCTTTTTGACAGTCATTCGGCTGTTGTTGGGAATAGGGTTTATCTAATAATGGAGACACCTAATTTATTGTGTTTTTGCCAGCTTGCAAACTAGGGATGAGGGCAGGAGATTTAAACAGCTGTCAAAAAAGTGCAGATATGGCCCTTGGATGGCATGCCACCCCTAAAATTTTAGGCCCTGACCTTTGTGGCCTTCCCACAAAACCATGCATGTTTGTCAGACCAAATCAGAGACTGCATAGTATTAACCCTATACAGTTTTTTATGTTATCCCAAATCTGCTTAACTATCTTGCATGCTGTGCCTTTTTTATTGTTTTACTTTTTACATTTTCCAAAGGCAGAGTGGTTGCATTCAGGTTTTTTTCCAGAGAAAGCAGATTTACTTTGGCTTATGTTTCCTGTGTTTTGACATTATAGAACACAGCTTCCTGACAAGAACTTAAAGGAGAAACAAAGGTACAATCATGGAGGGGTGGTGGGCCCCCACTGATTATAATAACTTACCTGAGACTGGGCCTGTGCTCCTGTTTGCTGAAAGCTGAATCAGTCAGGGGTACAAGGCTATGAATACCAGATCACTGTCTTCTTCTTTTTCAGGATATTCTCTATGTTCCTATCATTTGGCACTCCAAAGTTATTATACATGTTCTTCTCCTTTAAATATTGCAAAAACAGCAGGTGTTTTGTGTCACTTCTGATGCAATGTCTGTTTCACTTTGTGCCCTTTGTTTTGTGGCTGTCAGTAGTGATTGATGTAATGCAAACACTTTGCACATCAAAACCTGCAGTATAGGGCTTTTTCAATAGATTGTTTTGTCTTTTTCATGTTTCTATTAAGTATATGTAGAGAATAAAATAATCTATTCAGTTTATTACTAGATTTTTGTTTTTTGCAAGATTAGTAGTGATTGAAGACAAATCATTACATGCCCAGTTTTCTAATTCTCTTGTACACAAATGTTTCCCATCATAATATACAAAATCATTTTTTTCCTAAGGATTTTTTCACTTTTGTGATTAATAAACCCTCGAATTCGATCCTCGAAGAAAAATCCTTTGAATTTGAATATCAAATTCATAGGATTTTATTCGATCGAAAAAAACTGTGCTGGGGAAGGTCCCCATAGGCTAACATTGCACCTCGGTAGGTTTAAAGTGGCGAAGTATGAAGTCGAAGTATTTTTTAAAGAGACAGTACTTCGACTATCGAATGGTCGAATAGTCGAACGATTTTTACTACTTTGAATCATTCGATACAATCGAATTTGATCTATGGTCGAAGTACCCAAAAAAATACTTAGAAATTCATTCGAATTCTTCACTTGAGCTTAGTAAATATGCCCCTCAGTGTTTGGTCCAAGTCAGGGAAATAGTAAATCTGCCCTAAGTGTCTAAAAAGGTCTGAATGGTAAACTTGAATTTTCAAATTTTTTTTGGTTAAAATTCACAAATTCAAATTTAAAACCACCAACTCATATTTGAATTTGAATGTAAGATTTATCACACCTCAACCCCAAAAACAGTTCTAATTCGACTATTCTTCACCTAAAACCTTTCAAGTTCATGTTGAAATCAATGTCAGAGGTCCCTTGAACTCTTTGAAGATGTTAATAGTAGTGATGGGCCAAATGTTTGCCAAGTTTCACTTTGAAAATGACACCCCATAGACTCCAATGGGAGAAAAAAAAATGTTGTGCATAAAAAGTCGTTTATTTTGGTACTAAGACTCGATTCGAGTTTTCGGATCTGAACTATTAGATTAAAATTTAGAGGGTCGATTTTTTTCATAAATAACATACCATTCGATCGAATTTATTAGAGTTTCAAAAAATACACATTACTCTAAAATTTAACCATTCAGCTGGAAGGGCTGTGATAATTGTAGTTTGATTAAAATGCAACCAGTGCAATCCTGCAGCATGTATTGATTATACATGTCCCTGAATTTTCACATTATCTGGGGGGAATGTATATAAAATAAATATAGCGTAAAAAATATACACTATGGGAAAAGTTAATAAAAAAATTATAATAATAATATTAACTTGCAAGATTATGTTTTTGTTCCTATATATACAAATTATATGTTTATTACATTTCCCCCTTAGGTTGTTGTGCTTGTGGAATGTAGATTTGGTAGCAACCATATCCCTATACAAAAAACATAGCAATTTCCATAAAGGAGGATGAGAGGCAACCAGTGGCTCTTCTTGGGGCTCATCTATCACCACTGGGCAAATTTGGCCATGGGCAGTAACCCATGGCAACCAATCAGATTGTTGCATTCATTATTCTACTTAAAAAGTTAATCACTGATTGGTTGCTATAGATAACTGCCCATGGGCAAATTTGCCCAGTGTTGATAGATGAGCCCCCTAGACTTTTTATTGCCATAGCAATTCTTGAAAAATAAAGTAGCAATAAAGCTTGAGTCGAATGTCTAGGAGAATGTCTAAATAGTCTAAAGTCTTAAGTTATAATGCATGTTGAACAATTTAATTACAAAACATATTCTATGGATCACAAGATCATACTAATAGTCAAACATGAGGCAACTCCCCACACATTGAAGAGGAATGTTTTTTTTAAGCAAGAGGAAATACATCAATTCCGTAAACGCTTCTTATAGGCTTCCTCAAAGAGATAATGTTTGTTTGGGTCATTTTATTTATGTGCTACTGTTGCTAACAGGAAAATCCTGAAAGAGTTAGACAAGTGGATTTTTTTACAGAGAAAGTTATCGGCTCAGTCCCCAAAATATAAAATAAAGTTAACGGCTCACCCAGCGCAGAGTAGGACCCAGGTGTAGAAACCCTGGGTCTATCGTTGCAGGGTGTAGCTTTAACCAGTATACAGCATTGAAGTTTTTAAATCATGGCAATCTTTGTATGTATGGAAACTCACCGAAGATGTTAGGTGGCCCGGGTGCAGCGCCCAGAACCCGTAGCTGGGAGAGTAATTCAATGTAGATAGCGAAGAAGCATGGGCCAGTTGATATGATAAAAAGTCTTTATTCAAAACAGCTAAAACAATGAAACCTTACGCTTTTCATATCCGAGGATACTTATTCATAGGCATGATTGGAAACAGCTGTGAACAGAATTTAAACAAGTAAAAAGGATATGACGTACAAAATTAGTGATCCTAAATATTAACCCTAAAATTTAAATTGTTTCAGCTGAAATGAAACCTCTACTCTAATATTTTTAAGTCATTTTAAATCATCACAGACCATTTCAAATTACTTTAAATCATTTCAATTCATTTTAAGATCATTTTTAAGACCATTTTTTAAGCCAATTTTTTAAGACATAACTGAATGCTGGAAAACAGTAGAATTAATGGATAAGTCATAAAAATACGTAGAAAAGTATTTAAATTAATTACAATAATCAGGCAATTTATGTATATAACTAGAATATTGCTCTTCTCAATAAGAGATTTTTACCGCATCAAAACCAACGTCTTGATTCAGGGATGTCCATTAGCATCGTGGAACCGATGCCAAATATATATTAATTCATATCTCATTGCATTCAAATATCATTGCAAAACATTAAGGGAGAACTGAAGAACGGAAAACTCATTTCTAATTTATTTAGTCAAACTATGGGTTAAACATACACTATTAAACCAAGGCATCATGCTGATTCTCACAAACTTTCGACCTAACTACCTCCCTCCACCCTATAGTTTCTCTATACAATATCTATAATTCCAAATTGTATCTAGGGAACTTCCCCAGCGCAGCTGCCAGGGAGCTCTCTCCTTAAGCCCACCTTAGTTCTTTCAGATAACTCAAAGTGCCCCAATATCACTGTTGAAAGTGTATATAGTAACCGTGATGAGGCTCAGAAAGTAGTGATCCAATAAACTCCATTAACCTCCTGATATCTACCAGTTAAATTACGTTGTTAAATGTATGATGCATTACGGTATTCATTTGCCTTCCAAACGAAGTACTCTACCAAATTCAATTAAATTACATTAATTATGAAACTGATTCTTTTAATTATTAAAAAATTGCAAAACGTATATTATATATAAAAATCAAATGACCTCAGTGAATATACTCTTGTGTGTATCAAAAGTGCAGTTGACATATTAATCAGTGAATAAAAAAATGATATTAATTTTAATTTGTTTTAATAGGTGTCAAAATCAAATGACAATCCGTGCCCATGTGTCAATCTTTTGAACTCCATATCACTTCATCAAAATATCATATATTAATTTTAAAATTTTTAAGACATTAAATTTTTAAGATATTAAATTTTGAAATTTTCAAAATTTTCAAAATCTAAAGTGATTAAATTTGCCATGTGCCCATGTCATATAATGACTCGTTATACGAATTTTATTTCAAAATAATATAGATGATTTTGACATCGTAGTAAGGAAAGCTGATAAAGGGGGAAAGGTTGTAGTTTTGGACAAAGTGGCCTATATAAGTGAAGTAGAGAGGCAATTAGGTGATAGAAGTACATACCAGATTTTTTTTTTTAAAAGTGTTTATTTATGCATTTTAACTTACAACAGAGAGTAAGGACAGCAGTAGCGAACCATCACACATTGCATCGCTCAGCAATACAGAAGTACATATACCAAGTAATCAGTAGTGGCATTTAACAGGTGTAGCTCAGTGGGTGAGTCAGGAATTTTCAGGGGCTTAAGGGCCTAATCAGGTCCCTGCAGGAGGGGGGGGAGGCACAAGATCCTGATCAGGGTTTGCATCCAGCCAGGGCGTCCATATCTGAGTAAACTTCTCCGGGCACCCTCTGCCTTCATATGTTAACTTAATCAGGGGCAATGCTTTGTTGGTCAGTTGGATCCATGCCTGTTTTGTAGGTGGCTGGGGGGCCATCCATTTGGTCATCAGCAGTTTCTTTGCATAGAATAACAGAGCACGAAATAAGAGTCGGAACCTATTGAGAGGAACAATTTCGTCTACCAGCCCTAGGAGACATACTTCTGGCGTGCAGGGCCCTGGGAAGGCCAGTTCCTCAGACAAGTATAGCATAATGGAGTTCCAAAAGGATCTGATCCTAGGGCATGACCAGGTCATATGGGCAAAGTCTGCTCCTCCCCCACTGCATTTAGGGCAAATGGCTCCCGGGTTCCTGCCCATTTTCTCCAATTTGCTGGGCGTGATATATATTTGATGCAGGAATTTAAGTTGGACAAGCTTATCTTTCAAAGCAATCAGGCCAGAGTAGATCGAGTCCTTGGCCTCCTCCCATGTTTCGTCTGTTAGTGCTGGAAGCATAGTCCGCCATTTGGGTAAGGCCCTGTCAAAGGGAGCAGTGCCTGTTTTGAGCAGGGCTTTGTAGAGCCTGGAGATCAGCCCCGTACGCTGTGGGTTTCGGAGGACAAGTTCGAAGGAGGGAGTGACATATTGTATAGTCAGCCCCGAAAACTGGGATCGGAATGCGTGCCAAAGTTGCATGTACCGGTACAATTGAATATCCCGATGCCCAGTTTGGTCCTTAATTTGAGAAAGGGTGGGGAACTGTATGTCCACCAGCAGCTCCCCCAGTAACTTAACGCCCCGATGAGGCCAGTAGCTAAAGTCTTGTAAGTCTCTGAGGTGGGCAAGGTTGCTGTTTAACCAAAGTGGCAAGTGGGGGAGAGGAGTGGGGGGTTGCACTGCAGTAACTTGGATGCAGCCCTCCAAGCTTTAACGGGAGTCGTGATCGTAGTTGGCAGCTTGTTGTAGTCAGTCAGGCGTCTATAAGGAAGGTTGCGAATTCCAGCCCAGGAACCCACCAGCTGCGCCAATAGCACTACACCCGGATCTTCCTCCTGCAGATGGAACCATGTGTGGATATGATAGAGTTGGCCAGCCAGGAAGTAGAGTTGCAGATGTGGGAGAGCCAGGCCGCCCTGTTCCACAGTAGCCGTCAGACTTTTCCAAGACAAACGAGGCGCCTTATTGGCCCAGAGGAAAGACGAGAGCATGGACACAACCTGAGCGAAGAATTTTTGGGGAATCCATACTGGCGAGTTGTGCAATCGGTACAGCAGTTTCGGCAGGAAGATCATTTTGTAGAGATTCACTCTCCCCCAAAGAGTGATTGGTAGAGGGGTCCATCTGGCTAGAGACAGCTTGAGTTGTTGTTGAAGGGGATCTAAATTATCAGCCAAGTATCGTGAAGTCTGGAGGGAGATCACTATGCCCAGGTATTTGAAACTCGTGGCCCAAGGAATCTCATTCCCTTCCGGAGATGGAGCCGGGATCGGATCAATCGGCAGGAGGATTGACTTCGATTTGTTAATTTTAAGACCTGAGTAGGTACCGAAATGATCCAGGATATCAAGAGCTGCTCGTAGGGAGTCGTATGGGTCTGCCAAAAATAGTAAGAGATCATCGGCGTAGAGAGCTAGCTTGTCCTCCAACGGCCCCCGTCTCAGGCCCATCACCTGATCAGATTGCCGAATAAGAATTGCTACAGGCTCTATGGCCAATGCGAAAAGGAGTGGAGATAGGGGGCAGCCCTGCCTCGTCCCTCTGGCAAGTGGAAAAGAATCTGAGACTGACCCTCCGGTCTTAATTCTGGCTGTCGGCTTTAAGTATAGGAGCTTAACCCAGTCAATGAAACCGGGGCCAATCCCGAATCTTCGCATAATTTCCCACAGGTATTGCCACTCCACAGAGTCGAAAGCCTTGGTGGCATCCAGGGAGACCAACACTATGGATCCTGGGTTATCATGCTCAATCTGTAGGTGGGTGTATACTCTCCGTAAGTTAGTATTTGTTGATTTGCTAGGGATAAACCCAGATTGGTCAGGGTGGATCATTGATTCAATTACTGCAGCCAACCTAGTAGCCAGGATTTTGGCAAAGATTTTGGTGTCGGTGTTAATCAACGACATGGGCCGGTAAGACTCGCAAATTTCAGGGTCTTTTCCTTCCTTGTGTATCAGAACTATCACTGCTTCATAGAATGAGGGTGGTAGGGCCCCATGCTCTATTGCAGCTAGAAAAGTACGGTGTAGGTGTCCAGGAATATGTTCAGTGTGGAGTTTATACCATGCCGCTGGAAATCCGTCTGGTCCCGGAGTTTTACCCTGTGGAAGAGCAGCTATTGCCTCTCGGACCTCCTGGAGGGTAATTGGTGCGTCCAGAGCAGCCGCCTCATGTTGCGGGAGTCTGGGAAACGCGACATTGTCTAGGTAGTCGCCTAGTTGTTGTTGAGTATAGATAGCTTTAGAGTCATAGAGCTGAGAGTAATAAGTGCGGAACACTTCCTGGATCTCTCGAGGCATAGTGATCATCTGCCCTGCTGCGTTTTGAATTCTAGGAATGCAAGTTTGTGAGGCTTTAGTTTTTGCTAGCCAGGCCAAGAGTCTACCAGCTTTATCCCCCTGGTCGAAGATGCGATAGTCCGCGTAGAGTAAGTTCTTTTTAGTCAGCTGAGTGTAAACCAGTTCCAAGTCTCTCTGGGCATTAGACAAACTGGTATTAGTCTCCAAGGTAGGGCCAGACCTGTGTTGCTCTTCAGCTTGCGACAGGTGGTGTTCTGCTTCTGTGATTTTGTCTTTGGTGTCTCGTCTGGAGGCTGCTATTAGCGATATAAGCTCGCCACGGGCTACCGCCTTGGATGCTTCCCATAGCATTTCCTGTGGAGCCGATGACTGGTTAATCTCCCAATAGTTTTGATAGTTTGTCTGGGCTTGTTCCTTGATCAAGGGTACCGTTAACCACAGTGGGGAGAGTCTCCAGGTAGTGCGGTTGGTGACAGTGAGGGGCAGGATCCTAAGCATGAGAGGCGAATGATCAGAGAAGGCCCTGGGAAGGTACGTGACGTCTTCCACCAACTGGCAGAAGTCTGCTGAGGCCAAAGCCAAGTCTATCCTAGAGAGGGAACCATACGCCACAGAGTGGCACGAGTAGTGCCGATCCAGCGGATGCTTCCACCTCCATATCTCTCTAAGGGCCAGGCCTCAGACCAATGAGTTAGTTGTTGGTTGGGAGGACCCCCCTGGTGCAGTCTGTCGAGTACTGGGTCCAGGGTAGCATTGAAGTCCCCAAGAATGCACATTGGTGCTGGCGGGAAGGAGGCCAATTCTGTCATAATAAGGTCTAATATTGTTGTCGTAAAGGGTGGTGGGAGGTAAATATTCACCAGGGTGAGGAGATTATTGTTCAGTTTGCAGTGGAGGATGATGAATCTTCTGTAATGATCGGTCCGAATCATCTGCAATTCAAACGAGATGCCCTTCCGGACTAAAATGGAGACTCCTCTCGAATGGGTGGAGAATGGAGCGTGATAGGCATGGGCCACCCAGGGTTTTTTGAGAGATAACAGCTTCTGACCCGTAAGGTGTGTTTCCTGCAGGAGTAGCAAGGAAGGGCGGTATTGTTTAAGGTAATTAAATAGTAAAGCCCTTTTGAATTTGGAATTCAAGCCCCTAACGTTCCAGGAGATAATTGTGAGAGATTGCATTTCTGAGGCAGTAGAAGTATTGAAGGGGGGAAGCCAAATACAGGGCACCCACCCACTGAGCCAGCACACATTTCAAAGCAACACATATGCCAAATAACATCAGATGCAACAGTATATTAACATGCATAATCATGACGGTTCAAGAGAAACAGAGGAGAAGTGGAGAGGTAGTGCTCACAAGAGTGAGAGAGAGAGAGAAAAAAGGAAAAAAGGAAAGAAAAAGACAGAGGTAAACAGCAATGACAGCCCCGAAAGTCCCTCTAACCCGCCCCTGTCCAC
Organism: Xenopus laevis; assembly: GCF_017654675.1. Classification (NCBI taxonomy): domain Eukaryota; kingdom Metazoa; phylum Chordata; class Amphibia; order Anura; family Pipidae; genus Xenopus; species Xenopus laevis. The sequence continues at coordinate 54,170,914 of NC_054382.1, read as the reverse complement.
CTATAAACTGAGGTGGGCCTGAATCCCCAAACTAACAGTTTAACTTGAAGAGAAGTTGTGGTGTTGTAGTACTGCGGTCAGTCCCGTGTCTTCGCGGGGGCTCCGCCACATTATACAGTTCCTATTCCAGAGTTGCGAGGGTATGGATACCAAAGCCCGCTGTCCCCCCCATGGTTTGCTGCAGATCCATCTCCCAGGGTCAGGGGCAGGGAAGTCGGCATTGTATGGGCCAAGCGTATTGGAAAGTTGAGTTAGCCAAGTTCAGCCATGGGGGAGAGAAAAAAAAAAAAAAAAACCCCCCCCAAGGGGGGGGTTTTTGGGATTGTGATTCTCAAAAATAGAATCCATGGGTGATGGCAGCAATAAGAGGTCCCAAGAATGGCAAATCGTCAATAGGGGGGTTAAATGGTACTTACAGTCACCACCGAGAAACAATAACAAGCTAGGGCCACTCCTCCGCAATCAGACTGGGTATCCAAATCGTGAAGCAAGAAAGCTATTAGTCGCCTTCAAGATGGGAGACCAGGGGCCTGGAGAGGATCATCACCAACAATGTAAGAACCCAACCGATGGCGGCCAACTTTTTAAACGACAGGGAAACTTGCGACGGTCGTCTCTAGTCAGCGTCGACTTGAGCAGCTCTGTGACCTGGTGCGTCGTTTACAGGCATCCAGCCACTTCCCGGCTTCCTCTGGCGATGCAAAAAATCTGGTCTGGTCATCATCAACTACACGTAGTTTTGCAGGGAAGAGAACCGAGTAGGTGTAGCCTGCCTCCTTGAGTCTCCGTTTGACTCCCATGAAGGATGCCCGCTGCTTCTGGACAAGTGCAGAGTAGTCAGGAAAAATGGAGATTGGGGCGCCATTATGCAGGATTTGGCCCTTCCTCCTGGCTGCCGTCAGAGCCGCGTCCCTGTCTCGATAGTTAAGAAACCTCATGATGAAGGATCTCGGGTTGGCTCCCGGGGGCAGGGGACGGGTTGGCACACGATGCGCCCGCTCGATAACTAGGAGAGGAGAGAAGGTATCTGCGCCAAAGGTAAGCTTCAGCCATTCCTCTGCAAACTTCTCAGGGTTGTTACCTTCCGTCTGTTCAGGGAGGCCCACGATTCGCACGTTGTTGCGGCGGAGGCAATTCTCTAGATCCTCCGCCTTCGTGGAGACCTCCGATAACTGCTTAGCCAGTCTTGCCAGTTCTGCCGGAATGGGCCTAGTAGAATCCTCCAGTGTCGAGACCCTCTGTTCCACCTCCGTAGTCGGCTCCCGCAGATTTTGCGCATCTTGCCTGAGGTGGGAGATGTCAATTGTAATGGACTCCAGCTGGGACGACATGCTAGCATGTGCTTTGGTGATCGTTGCGAGTAAGTCGGTGTTGGAGGGTTCTGGTGGCGGCGGCCCCACAGCGCCCATAGTCGCCTGCTGCGTAGCTGCGGCCTGGTCTGCAGGAGTGACAGGCCCGGACGGCGGTGGTGCCGAAGATAAGTATTTATCCATACTTGCAGCAGGAGCTTTTGGACCGTGCTTGCCCATCTGGTCGCACAGGGTTTTAGTGTTCTTTCTGGGGAGTTTTGAGGCTGGAACAGTAGGATGAGGAACAGGATCAGCTTATAGTGACAGAGCTCTGCAGCAACACGTGCGATCAGTACGCCATCTTGACTCCACCTCTCACATACCAGATTTTAAGTACTAATCCCCAAAGCTCTTTTAAGATTCACTTGCACTTTTCATAGTGTTTCTATAGATTTTTTAGATTTAAAACTCACTGGAGGGAGTCAAAAAATTTACAGCACAGTTTTTCGAAAGCTAATAGCAGGGAATTCGCTTTTGAGGGCTGATTCCTGCCATCCTGGTCATGTTTTTAAGACTGTACCTATAGGTCAGTTTCAGCGGGTAAGGAGGAATTGTAGCACAGATAAGGAGTTCATAATACAATCGATTAAATTGCGAGACCGCTTTTTGGACAGAGGATATTCTTTGGAACATTTAATTCATTAGGCATTCATTAGAGCGTTTAAAATAGAAAGATCTGAGCTCTTACGTAACCATAGCAGTAGTGGGAATCAGAAGAGAAAAATGAAGGATGACACACCGATGTTCATCACAACTTTCAGCAAACAATATTACAAAGTCAAACAAATAGTTAAAAAATATCTCCCTGTTCTAAATGGGGATGGAAAATTAAGAGAAGTTTTGGAGAAAGGTTGTAAATTTGTTACACAAAGGCGAAGACAGTGAGTAACATTCTATCCCCTAGTGAGGTTAATAGAAATGCAGGGATAATGTCATGGTCAAGTACCACTGGAACATTTAAATGTGGTGCAACTCGATGTATAACCTGTGGGTTTATATTTAAATCGAAGGAGTTCATAAGCCGAAGTACTAAAAAATCAAAGACTTTATTAATTGTAATTCGACTTATGTTGTTTATTTACTCACCTGTACAAAATGTAACATTCAGTATGTAGGTTGCACGTCTAGAAAGCTCAAATGTCGGACGCGAGAACACATTAACCAGATAGTCTCCCGTAGTTCTTCCACAGTAGTTTCGAGGCACTTTCTTAACTGCAGCGATGGGGATTGTTCCCATTTAAGGATTCAAGGGATAGAAAAAATCACCCCATCCACAAGAGGTGGTGACCTGATGCAGAGGCTGTTCTACAGGGAAGCATATTGGATTTTTACATTAGAAACCAGACAGCTGTTAGGTTTGAACCTGCGTTTTGACATCTCTTGTCATGTCTAGTATTGCGTTTAAATAGTTAATGGGTCTTGTTATTTGTTTGATTTGAGATCGATTTGGGGAATTCTGAATCCGGTAATGGTATTCTAGATTCTGGATGTAATTGAAATGATAGGTGAAATTGAAGTACTAAGAAATTAAGAGATCTGATTTTTAGCACGATGTATGATTTGACTGGTCACGATAGCTATATTATTTTGAAATAAAATTCGTATATCGAGTCATTATATGACATGGGCACATGGCAAATTTAATCACTTTAGATTTTGAAAATTTTGAAAATTTAAAAATTTAAAAATGTAAAATTTTATATCTTAAAAATTTTAAAATTAATATATGATATTTTGATGAAGCGATATGGAGTTCAAAAGATTGACACATGGGCACGGATTGTCAGTTGATTTTGACACCTATTAAAACTAAAATAAAATTAAAATTAATATAATTTTTTTATTCACTGATTATTATGTCAACTGCACTTTTGATACACACAAGAGTATATTCACTGAGGTCATTTGATTTTTATATATAATACGTTTTGCAATTTTTTTAATAATTAAAAGAATCAGTTTCATAACTAATGTAATTTAATTTAATTTGGTAGAGTACTTCGTTTGGAAGGCAAATGAATACCGTAATGCATCATACATTTAACAACGTAATTTAACTGGTAGATATCAGGAGGTTAATGGAGTTACTATATACACTTTCAACAGTGATATTGGGGCACTTTGAGTTATCTGACAGAACTAAGGTGGGCTTAAGGAGAGAGCTCCCTGGCAGCTGTGCTGGCGAAGTTCCCTAGATACAATTTGGAATTATAGTTATATCGTATAGAGAAACTATAGGATGGAGGGAGGTAGTTGGGTTGAAAGATTGTGAGAATCAGCATGATGCCTTGGTTTAATAGTGTATGTTTAACCCATAGTTTGACTAAATAAATTAGAAATTAATTTTTCATTCTTCAGTTCTCCCTTAATGTTTTGCAATGATATTTGAATGCAATGAGATATGAATTCATATATATTTGGCATTGGTTCCACAATGCTAATGGACATCCCTGAATCAAGACGTTAGTTTTGATGCAGTAAAAATCTCTTATTGAGAAGAGCAATATTCTAGTTATATACATAAATTGCCTGATTATTGTAATTAATTTAAATACTTTTCTACGTATTTTTATGACTTATCCATTAATTCTACTGTTTTCCAGCATTCCGTTATGTCTTAAAAAATTGGCTTAAAAAATGGTCTAAAAATGATCTTAAAATGAATTGAAATGATTTAAAGTAATTTGAAATGGTCTGTGATGATTTAAAATGACTTAAAAATATAAGAGTAGAGGTTTCATTTCAGCTGAAACAATTTAAATTTTAGGGTTAATATTTAGGATCACTGATTTTGTACGTTATATCCTTTTTACTTGTTTGAATTCTGTTCACGGCTGTTTCCAATCATGCCTATGAATAAGTATCCTCGGATACGAAACGCGTAAGGTTTCATTGTTTTAGCTGTTTTGAATAAAGACTATATATCATATCGACTGGCCCATGGAGTGCGTGCTTCTTCGCTATCTAAAGTGGATTTATTTTACTGACACATGAGAAAAGCAAGTTTTGTCAAGGTCAGTATATTCTTGATTATGTTTTCCTCTTTAATGTTTTTGTTAAAATATAGAAGTGCTATGGCAGACTTGAGCTTGTTTGTTAGACTTGAGCTTTGCACATTCATTTCCGATTTCCTATATATGTAAACCATTGCAAGTAATTTAATGCTTGTAGAATTTCTTTGATGTTTAGAGAGCTGCCTGTTTAAGTGATTCAAATCAGTTCTTAAAGCCAACCTTCCATTAATCCAGTGTAGCATATTTAAAAAGTGTAGATGTTTACTTTGTTCTATTGTATTGCCTTGGGGCATGTTTGATCAAGTGTTCATTGTTTTAGCAATCCCATTTCCAGAAGCTATTTGACCAATAAAATTCAGTCATTGAAACTTTGTTATATGTTCAGTATCGTTGGCCAAAATTGATGTAATTTATTTTTATAAACTGATATAATATGAATGCAAATCTGGGGCTGCTGCCAATTTTTAAAAGCCAGATTCAAAATAAAGAAAAAAAGATTATATATGTCTAATTATATTGATCAGTGGCCTGGGGCACTCAGGAATTGCATTCATCGTCTACCAAGAGAGCTATCCAGTCTAAGAAATTAAAAAAACTCAACTTTAAGAGTAAAAAGAGAGAAATATTACTATAATATATATATATATATATATATATATATATATATATATATATATATATATATATATATATATATATAATATATAAACCTTGCTTTGGTTACTTTACTGAGCTCTCTTTAAAAAAAACAAGGTTTTGTTTCCATTTATAAAAATATATTCAGTTCAGTGACATGAGTTTATCTTGTGAAAACTCATGGATGAGATTTAATTTGAGGTGAAAAAACTTTTCTCCTAATTCGGTATCAGTATTTTCCCATAGACTTCAATAGTCTTCACATGATAAAAACTGTGAGAAGTTGAATCTCAAATTGAATCTCATCCATGACTTGATAAACGTTTTTCTCACTGAACTGATCTGGCCCAAAATGAGATGACTTAATATATATATTTATATCTATATAGAGTACAGCAGATGGACCATATACCCATGGCATACCTACATTAATTATATTAGATGTTGATTATATTACTATTGCCATTATTATATTAATATTACCTATTTATCAGATGATCTTGCTAAAAATCCATGGTTCATTAACCTCTGTGTGCATTTGTTGTGCCTTACGACGGTGTTCCCATCAATGTAACATATGGGTCTTTTTATAGGTTAACATTCAGAACCACAAATATCAAGTTGTACACCTATATCCAATATCTGGATTCTCAAGGACAGGACCACCATATGTGGGCCATAGTTCCTGGTGTAGAGCACCCTCTAAAACATTTCTAAGGCCAGGATACATACACTGTAAGTGTTACTGGGTATAAGGTATCACCAAAAAAGGACCTTATAGCCCTCATCAAGTAATATTGTATTGTTTGAGCTTCTCCGTAGAGTCTACCATAATTTACCCATTCTATAGTTGTTAACGTTACTCTGTCTTAATGCCAGAGTCGGACTCTGGAAAGACAACTGCTTTCTGTACTGTGCATTGTTAATGGTAAATTAAAAGGGGGTTTTGGTCAACCTGATCTGGAGAATTTCTGACCTGAACAACTGGGAGAAAGAATATCACAAGGATATCTAGACAGAACAATTTTACAGTGTACATAAATAAGAGCTTAGGTAAAGTATTTTAACAGATTGATACCACATGCAAAAAGTTCTGAGGATAAAGTACAAGAGGCGATGTGAAGTAGCATGGCTTTGTTTGTGGGGCCTTCTAAGCTCACATCAGTCATTAACTGATTATAATATTGGGCTTAATATCTGAAACCAATCAAATCTGATCTGAAATCCATTTCTCAAAAGAGCAAACAGATTTTTTTTATATTTTGAAATCTGACATGGGGCTAGTCAGTTTTGAAGCTGCCCCCAGTCATGTGACCTGTGGTCTGATAAACATCAGTCACTTTTTGCTGCTGTACTGCAAGTTGGAGTGATATCACCCCCTCCCTACCCCCCCCCCCAGCAGCCTAACAACAGAACAGTGGGAATGTAACCAGATAGCAGCACCCTTACACAAGATAATAGCTGCATGGTAGATCTAAGAACAGCACTCAGTAGTAAAATCCAGGTCCCGCTATGACACATTCAGTTACATTGAGTAGAACCAACAACAACCTGCCAGAAAGCAGTTCCATCCTAAAGTGCTGGCTCTTTCTGAAAGCACATTACCAAGCAAAATGACCTGAGATGGCTGCCTACACACCAATATTGCAACTATAAAAAAAAATACACTTGCTGGTTCAGGAATGCTATTTTACACGGTAGAGTGAATTATTTGCAGTGTAATTTAGCAATAAAAACTACATAAAAATCATGACAGAATCCCTTTAATGTTCCTGTCTCTGTTGTTTCGGTATTGCAGCTCAGTGATCTAGGATCATTCTGAACTGTTACAATTTGCTACATTTAGTTGATACAATTAGTTGATACATTACTAAGCAATATCTGTGGAATATTAGCAACTATTGTATCAATTCTAGCAGCTGCTTTTAATGAAACTCAGGGATTATGTTCAGCAGGAACAAAGATAACAAATGTATCAACTACATGTATCAATTAAAAACAGTTAAAGAATCGGCGACCCCTCCCTCCCAGATCTGAAACAAACTGAACTGAAAAAAGCAATTGAAGGTGAATAGCCCCTTTAATCCAGTTAATATGATAACAGCTTATTTTAACATATCATAAGATGTAAAAAAACAACACTTATTGGGGGTCATTTATCAACACTGGGCAAATTTGCCCTTGGGCAGTAACCCATGGCAACCAATCAAATTGTTGCATTCATTGTTCTACCTGCAGCTGGCTGAAAAAGCTACTCACTGATTGGTTGCTATAGGTTACTGCCCATGGGCAAATTAGCCCAGTGTTATTAAATGAGCCCCATTGTGTCTGGAAAGGGAAATGCTGTAAGTGTTGTTGTCAAAATAAACATTATTGGATTTCGCAGATAGGAAATTTGAGAATGTGAAAGGACTTTGCACAGACAGACTTCCTCTTTTTTTTCTAGCACCTTATTTTCAGTTCATCATATCTGCAAACCGAATCTGAATCATGCTGAAAAAAGCCGAATCCCGAACCGAATCCTGGATTTGGTGCATCCCTAGTTTTCATGCCTTGAGTCAATACCCTTTTAGTTAATTTTGGCTGAAAAAAGACCAAAGTCCATCAAGTTCAACCCCTCCAGCAACCCAGCATCCATATATACACTGACCCCTCCATACACTCATATAAACTATATATACCCATATCTACAGGAATTGTAAATTTTAGTATCACTATAGCCTTATATATTATGCTTCTCAAAGAAATCATGCATGCACCTTTTAAATGCATTAAGAGAATCAGCCATCACAACATCTGACAGGGCATTCCACAGCCTCACTGTGAAGAACCACATACACTGCTTCAATTGAAATTTCTGTTCCTTTAGTCCAAAGGGGTGGCCTCTGGTACAGTGATCCATTTTAAGGGAAATAAGATCTGCTATCTGTCCATACTGCCCTCTAATGTACTTATAAAGAATAATCATGTCCCCTCGTAAGCGTCTTTTTTTTTTACAGAGAGAACAACCCCAGCCTTGACAGTCTACCCTCATAATTTAAATTTTCCATCCCCTTAACCAGTTTAGTTGCATGTCTGCACTCTCTCCAGCTCATTTATATCCTTCTTAAAGGAGAAGGAAAGCTAAATCCTAAGTAAAGTTCTATCACAAGGCTGGTATACTACAGTAATTACTTACAGAACATAGTAAATGCTGTCTCCCTGGTGTCTAATAGCAGGAACTGTGCTCTGATTAGAATGTAGCATAGGGCTCCAGTGACGTCACAGTATTTGCAGGCAGCTTCCTCCCTGCTGCCCGAGGCAGCCTTGAGTCGCGTTGGGCCAAATTCTATTCTGTTGCGCATGCTTCAGAGGCTGAGCTTTCCTCCGATGTAAAATGAAAATCAGCTATGTGCGTGTCATCATTGATCCCTGGACAATGCCTCGTATCTATGGAGACGCATGATCACTTGTTTTTTTTATTATTAAAGGTATCAGCTACATGGCAACTTTGAGCACTTGCTGTGCGCATCGAGGGGACATTTTTTAAATCAGCATTTACAGTAGGCAGCACGCCTATTATATTGTGCGCACACTCGCTGCCTTTCTGCCTGGAACTGAGCACCAAGTCATGTGTGACGTGCTCCTGGGGAGAGAGGAATTTTTTTTTCCTGCACATGCGCAGAGAGGTGAAGGAAGCCTCTAATCCATAAGTAAGATGGCCACCATGTTCTGAAGCAGAGCAGAACATCAAACACGATTTTATGCTTTTGTATTCGATTGCTGAGCAGAAAATATAGTGATTAAGGTCATCAATGTAAGTACTTTAGAGGGAGGTAGTGCATGATTTTTGCCTTTCCTTCTCCTTTAAGGACTGAGCCCAAAACTGCACTGAATACACAAGATGAGATTTAATATATTCAAGGTGTGGCCTTATCAGGGACCTATAAAGAGGCAAAATGATGTTTCTGTTACTTTAGTCCAAAGGAGTGGCCTCTGGTACGGTGATCCATTTTAAGGGAAAGAAGATCTGCTATCTGTCTATACTGCCCTCTAATGTACTTTATAAAGAATAATCATGTTCCCTCGTAAGCGTCTTTTTTTTTTATGGAGAGAACAACCCCAGCCTTACATGTCTGCACTCTCTCCATCTCATTTATATCCTTCTTAAGGACTGAGCCCAAAACTGCACTGAATATACAAGGTGAGATTTTAACATACTCAAGATGTGGCCTTATCAGGGACCTATAAAGAGGCAAAATTATGTTTTCATTCCTTAAGTTAATGCCCTTTTTATGAAAGACAATGCTTTATTTGCTTTAATAGACACAGAATGTTACTGTCTGAAATTAGACAACGTGTTATTCTACAATCCTTATCTAGATCCTTCTCAATTAAGGAAACCTCTAGCACACTGCCAATTACTGTATAAATTGTATTTATATAATTACTGCCAAAGTGCATAACCTTACATTTATCATCATTGAACTTAATTTTCCAGTTTGCGGGCCCAGTTTTCCAATTTAGCCAGCTCACTTTACCACCACTTTTTGTAATCTATGCTTCAGCCAGTTCTCTATCCAGGTACAAATACTATGTTCCAGGCCAATATTCCTTATTTTTAACACAAATGCTTTATTGTCACATTCACAAAAGCATCACATACAGCATATTCAAAATAACTGTGGAATGGCACATACAATGACCTGCACTGAAATATTGCTACGCATTGTGAACAATAAACAGAAAACAGTAAATCTCTCATAACTGTGTCTCCTCAATATGAATGTCGTCTCCATAGGTTGTCTAAAATTTACTGGGTAGCCGCATTAAAAGAAAAAGAAAAACAAAACATAAAGGGGGGGTAGAAAAGGAAAAAGGGGGGGCAATAGGAGCAGGGAGGGCCTAGGGTTCATCTGCCTGATTGGATTTAGCAATATATTGCTGCCACGGCAGCCAAATTTTGTTATGCAGTTCCCGTTTATCCTCCAGAGTAGCAGCCATCTCTTCCATTTGCTCACTGGAAGAAAGCAGGGTGATGAAGTCCATATGAGCATAATCAATATTAAGTTTCCATTTTCTAGCAATGATTGTAGCTGTCGCCGTAAAGATGTGGAACAACAGCTTCCTCATAGTGGGAGTAGAGTCCGGTGGGGCTGCATTAAGGAGTGCTATCTCTGGTTTGGTGGGTATTATCCATCCCAAGTGAGTTTTAATCCAATCAAAAGTTGAGGTCCAAAGCTTTTTCACTTGCGGGTAGTGATGGGCGAATTTGCGCACGAAATTCATGAAACGGCGAAAAATTCGCGAAACGGCGTCGGCGTCTCGTATTTGACGCCGGCGCCTGTTTTTTACGCTGGCATCTGGTTTTCCGAAAAAAAAAATTTGACGACGGCAAATTTTTGCCGCGAATTTTCGCAGGCGTTTCACGAATTTATTCGCTGGCAGCGAATCACGCAAATTTGCCGCGAATTCGCACCTGGCGAATAAATTCACCCATCACTACTTGCGGGCACTCCCACCACATATGTAACAGGGTACCTGCGGTATCACAACCTCTCCAGCATTTTGGGCTATAGGTAGGGTTGATGCAATGAATTTTAGCAGGTGTCAAGTGCCATCTGAAAAGAATTTTCTTGCTGAGTTCAATGTGGTTAGTGCACCGAGTTGCGCCCTTAGAAGCTAAAAAGATCAAGTCCCAATCTTTTGGTGCAAGACTTATATTGAGATCCTGTTCCCATCGTAGCTGGTACAATAATTTCCGATCCGGGTCTTTCTGTATAAGCATTTTGTAACAGTCTGATAGCACTCCTTTGCCATACCTGCTTGACCTGCATAAGTGTTCCATTAGTGTGGAAGGTCTGATGGTCCTGTAGCTTGGTAAATGTGTCTGCATCAAGTGACATATTTGTAGCCATGGGTATCTAGACTGCTCCAGCAAGCCATATTTCCTTTGTAAGTCCTCAAAGGGTCTCCATGAATTGGCGAAATAAAGGTCACCCAAAGTCTTAATTCCTTTAGCATGCCAGTCACCTAGATGAATATGCGGAATCAAGCGTTTAAGGGCTGTAATAGGGGTGAGCAAAGAGGGGAAAGTCCCAAACCTATATTTCTTACGGTGGGTGTCCCATATATGAAGAAGTAGTTTGGTCGTCGGTAAGGCTGCGGGAGTTGCTGGTCTGGAATCACGAGGAAGCCATACTAGGTCCGCTAGGGAATCCAGATAATGGGATTCTATATCCACCCAGGATTTACAACCAGGATCACTGTGCATTCTAACCACATTTTCAAGAAGGGACGCCCTGTGGTATAGGGAGACATTGGGAAGACCTAAACCTCCTGAGTGTTTCGGGTAGTGTAATGTATTTAAAGCCAATCTGGGTTTTTTACCCTTCCATATGAAAGATTGAAGAGCATTTTGGAGATCTATAATGTATTTGGGAGGTAGGTGTACCTGTAAGGTGCGGAAAAGATAAAGGATGCGAGGGAGAATGGTCATCTTGATCGTGGCTATGCGTCCTAACCAGGAAAGCTCAAACTTTTGCCATTTGGTGCAGTCAGTTCTAATAGTATTCAGAAGTGGGGGGAAATTTAACTGGTAAGCGTTGTGCAGAGTTTTGGGAATTTTAACCCCTAAGTAAGAGATATAGGCATCCCGCCATTCAAACTGGTATTCCTGTTTTAGTCTCGCGACCGTATCATGGGGGATACCAATTGGGAGGGCTTGAGTCTTGCTGCAATTGATTTTGTAATGAGATATGTTCTGGAACTCCCCTAATTCCTTCACTACGTTCAGTAGAGACGAGGTCGGGCTCGTTAGGGTAATAGACCTATCTTATGTTGTTCATCTGCTATCTGGATGCCCATTATGTCTTTGTGAGAGCGGATTTTCTCTGCTAGGGGTTCAACCATAAGAGCAAAGATAAGGGGTGACAGCGGGCACCCCTGTCTGGTTCCATTGGTTATGGCAAAAGCGTTCGACAGGGCCCCCGGGACTCGGACCTTCGCCGACGGAGCGGTGTATAGGAGCATGATAGCTTTTAAAATATTCCCCTGGAGTCCCACCTTTTTCAGCACTTCCTGCATATACACCCAATTAACCATATCGAACGCCTTCTCCGCTTCCAAAGAAAGCACCATCAGGGGGAGCCTGTCCTTTTCTGCTATATGAATAAGGTTTAACAGTTTCCTGGTATTATCAGGTGCCTGCCTTCCCGCAACGAACCCGACCTGATCATTCTTGACAAGTCCTGGAAGAAATGAGGACAGTCTGTTGGACAGAATTTTGGCGTAGATTTTGACATCTGTATTCAGAAGCGCTATTGTTCTATAGTTGGCACAACTATCTGGGGCCTTGCCTTGCTTTGGGATAGTAACTATATGAGTGGTAAGGAATTCAGGGTTGATCGAATTGTCAGAGACCCAGTGGTTATACAATTTTGCAAGTCTCGGAGCTAGAATAGTTGAGAACAATTTGTAGTAGTTATTGGAAAATCCATCAGGGCCTGGTGACTTGCCTACTTTAAGGTTTTTAATCGTATCCAAGACCTCAGTTTCTGTTATCGGGTCATTTAAAGTTTCCAATTGGTGAGGTGTGATAGAGGGGAGTGTAATAGTGGTAAGGAACTTATGTATTTCTGCTAAAGTAGGATTGTGTTCGTGTGCCTGATCAGAGAGATTGTAGAGCCCCCTATAGTAATCCGAGAAGGCTGCAGCAATGTCCCTTGGGTTGGTGAGATGATCCCCATTATGCTTTAGGTACTTAATTCTGGACTGTGCCTGAACATCCTTGAGCTTGTTGGCTAACAGTCTGCCAGCCTTATTGCTTTTAGTATAGTATTTTGATTTCAGCAGCTTAAGTCTGAATTCAGTTTTGGCAAGCAATATTTTGTTGAGCTGTTCCCTACATGCTACTATTTGTTTCCGAATTTCGGCTTGTTTTGAAAGGTTCAGTGGGCTTTGAAGAGAGGCTTCAAACTGTTTCAATTGTGACTCTAAATTACTTTGTTGGGTTTCTCTATTTCGTTTAACCTGTTTGCTAAGGTTAATCAGTGCACCCCTAGTTACCGCCTTATGTGCTAACCACAGCGTCTGCGGAGACATCTCAGAACTTGTGTTGAGGTGAAAGTATTCTTGAAGTCCCTGTTCAATTTGTTGTTTATGGTCTGTTCTGATTAAAATTGAGTCGTTTAGCCTCCAGACCGTTGGGCCCTGCATTTCATGGGGGTTGCTGATATCCACTACAACCGGGGCATGGTCAGACCATGACTGGGTTCTAATGGAGGCGTTTTCTAGCAGGCTCGTTGTTTGGGGGTCCGCCAAAATAAGGTCAATCCTCGAATAAGAGTCATGCCTCGGGGAATAGTAAGTAAATTCCCGTAGATTATGGTTGTGTGCTCTCCAGAGATCAATAAGAGCATTTGTGTGCATATATGTAGTAATTTTTTGAGCCATTCTGACTAGATTCGGGTGCGGGGTCTTCCCTAACGGTCTGAGAGTATCTGCAACCTGGTCTAGAGCTACTGTATATTAAAGTCCCCCACCACCACCAGGCGCCCCCTCTTGAGATCTTGCAATTTGTTGAGAGTAGTACTTAAAAATACATCTTGATTGACATTAGGTACATAAACATTAGCAATTGTATACAAAACACCATTGAGCGAGCAGATTACCACCAGATATCTGCCATTGGAGTCAGGTACAACTTTATGCAAGTCGAACGTGACATGTTTCGAAATCAATATAGAGACTCCCTTCGTTTTGGTTAGTTAGTGCATATGAATGGAAACTATGAGGGTAATTCTGGTTGAAGAATTTAGGAGGGTTACGAGTCAGGAAGTGGGTTTCCTGAACCATTAGCACATCCACACGTAATCTGCTCGCCTCCCGCAGTGCTAAATTGCGTTTCTGTGGTGTATTCAAACCCCTGACATTATGCGAGACAAATCTAACCATGGTTTTGATTCAATATATGCTTGCTTAAACTTCCGGACTGGTGAAAAGCTTTGGGGGAATAAAGTAAATGCGGCATACCCAGGAGAGAAAAGTGGTGGACAAGCCCATGTAGATTAGAGGAGAGAGGAGGATGCAATAGTGAGAGCATAGAGTCAAAATATCAACACAATTATATATAAAAAAAAACCTGAACTAGGCCTATAGGCCTGAATGAGAGTTTGTGGAGACGGTCCAATTGCGGCTGCCGTCAGGCTGATACCGCCAAGGGGCCAGTTCACAAAACCTGTAAAGTGGGGGGAGAGGATGGAAAGATCTCCTTTGGCCCATTCTCATCTACAGATATTCCCCAAGTAAGAAAGGACCTGGCTCCCAAGAAGGAGGGGTGTCAAAGGGGTTCCATTACGCCGTTTTCCAGTCTGTATCCAGTCTGGTCTGTGGAGGTGAGGCTCGGTCGATGTTAGAGGATATTCTGGGATCTTCTGGGCTCGCCCTGTTGTTGAGCCACTTGGCCGCTATTTTCTGGGCGTCCTCTGGAGTAGCAAACGTATAGACAGTTCCATTCCTGGACACCAGTAATTTAGTAGGATAGGCCCATCGTTATGGAATCTTATGGTCCCGGAGAGCTTTAGTCGTCTCCTGGAAAGCTCTTCTTCTGGCTAAGGTAGCCATGGAGAGGTCAGTATAAAGTTCGAGAGCTGCGAATTTACCGGGCCACCCTTCTTTCTTCCTGGCTGAATTTTGAGTACATCACGGGGGACCTTTTCTGGTGCAGATCTCGGTTTTGGTACCCTATGGATACGGTCCAGAGTCAGCTCAATAGGTGGCGTGTCTGGGAGTATGCCTAAGAGCAATTCTCCAAAGTAGGCCTCAAGCTCCTCCGCCTTGATATGCTCCGGAATACCCCGAATACGGATATTGCAGCGCCTGGAACGATCCTCAAGGTCCGCTACTTTGTCAGTCAGCCTGGATAGTTCCTTCTCCAGGGCCTGTTGGGAATCCGCAACTTCATTGTGCGCAGCAGAGAATTCGCCCATCTTGCACTCAATATGGTCAGTGGGTCGCCGAATTCACTCACCTCTTTCTTAATATTCTCAGAGAGGCGTTGAAAATCATATTGCAGAGAAGAGCGGAGGTCCGTAAGCATAGATTTTATCTCCGCTGCTGTTACAGGTAGTGGAGCAGCATCCGCCTCGGCCCTCGCCTCTTCATCGTTGCGATCCAAGATGGCGCCAGTTTGCTTACTGTGCTGTTCCAGAAAGAACTCTGATACCTTCTTCGAGTCTTTCTTCAACGGATTTTTGGGTCCCATATTGTACCGCTCAGGCCCAGCTATAGAGGATGGGTAATTCGCCAACCAGCTAGCGTGGGGAATATGCTTAAATTGCACCTTTTTGGGCCCTTAAACGGAGAGCTCTCGTGAGTTCACATGCGTGACTTGGCTCCACCCCCCCAATATTCCTTATTTTAACCATCAAACTGTGTGGTACTGTATCAAAAGCTTTAGCAAAGTCCAAGTAGATTACATCACTGCCGTAGCAGAGTCAAGGTTCTTGCTCACTTCCTCATAAAAGGCAATTATATTAGTTTGGCAAGATCTGGCATAAAAACCATGCTGGCACAAACTCACAGTATTACTATTTGCAATTAAGTAGAAAATATTATCTCTTAACAATGAAGTGAAGTATCTTATCCCTTAATACCCCTTCAAAAAGCTTTCATACTGCTGACATCAAACTAATCAGCCTATAGTTTTGAGAATAGAATCCCTTTTTAAATAGTGCACCACATTAGCAATTCACCAGTCTCCTGGCACCATGCCAGATCTCAATGAATCCTGAAAAATTAAGCAAAGAGGTTTGGCAATCACAGAGCTAAGCTTGTTTAGTACCCTGGGATGAATATCATTTGGTCCCCGGCCTTTGTTTATCTTTACTTGTTCCAGTCTCTTTTGAATTTCTTGTGTGAACCATGGATCAGTAGTTGTATCACTAAAATTGGGAGTATTAAGAAGAAAATCGTCATTAGTAGGTACCTCAGTTGTGTATACAGATGAAAAATAACAGTTCTCTGCTTCTTCTCTGTTCTCATTAACCAACTGTTCCCCCTTCAGACATTAATGGTCCCACCCCTTTCTGTTTCAAGAGAGTGCATTATTTACTTTAAAGGAAAATGATCAATACTGCCTAGAGTCGGTTGTTTAGAAAAATCCCCAAATCCTTCTTAATTGCGGAAGCCCCAAGCATACAACCATTAGTGTATAACTAGCATTTACAGTATTTCTGCCCAAGCACATTTTTCAAGACCGAACCTTATTAGCCAGTTTGCTGCCCAGTTTTCCAATTTAGTCAAATCATTCTGCTAAGTGGCAGCATCCTGCATGGAATAAAATTTTGTATCATCAGCAAAAAAAAACAAAACAGTACTTACAGTACCAATCTCAATGAACAAATTAAAAAACAAAGGACTGATTTTTTAATTATTTCACAGCAGTGTACAGTATATAGAAGAAAAATAAGATGTTCAAATCTCTGGTTCTATGTTTTTTAAGGAGTTCATCAACCTACAGTAGTGCATTGCAAACTGATGACTGATGTTGAAAGACCAGGTAAAGTATTTAGTGAATCACAGCAGGAATGTCTTGTTTGTAGCATGAAAAAATATGTTAGGTGGTGTAACTCACCATTACATTGTTTTTAGACATTGTCTGCAAGCTACCAGGGGAGGCAAAAAGCCACTCCAAGTAACTTTAAGAGTCGGTTTTCCAGAATTTAAACAGGAAATTTGGTGCAAGACAGCACAACTGCTCTTTCTGCAATAGCAATGCGGCGCCCCACCCTGACCCGGTAGTGGCATCACAGAAGCTGCCTCAGGGCGGCTTAGGGTCCCAAATCTTACCTGCATGTGAATATACCTACTATAAAGAATTATTATACATGTGATTCCTCTTACGTGGTTTATCTATTGAAATGCCCCTGCGGTTTACTTTATATTGGCGAAACTACACAAAAGGTCAAAGACCGCATTTCCAAGCACAAATCCACAATTCGCAAACAACTGACAGCCCTCCCAGTTCCAGCACACTTTCAGGAGGCTAGACACACAGTTAGTCAATTACGCTTTCAGGTCATCGATTCAGTAGAGATCCCTAGACGAGGTGGTGACAGGGTTTTGATGCTTAAGAAATTAGAAATGCGGTGGATACACAGGCTGGATACGATTTGGCCTCGGGGACTGAATAGGGAGTATACCCCAGCAATATTCATCTAATTAATAATATTTAATATGAGGTACGGAGTCCTGTTTATAATTGTTTTTAATTGGTGTAGAAAATAAATGATTGATTTAATATATGTACTATATTTATGTTTTTAACATATCTCTATTTTTCTTTTTTCAAAGGAACATGATCTGCAGGAAATTTCCTGAGTATCGGTACCAATTTGCACATACAATGAAGTGTCTCATGGAGAGTGCTGAGTATCTTATGCCACATGGGTGCCAGATGATATCTCAGGCCTGTATAGATCAATTCCTTATAACATTTAGCTTTTGGATGTCTCAATTTTAATATCACTTTTATCACTGTGTGTTACAATGTTTTTGATACATTTTAATTGGGATACAATTTTTGTAACTGTATAATGCCATACCAACAGAAAATAATATTTTTTTTGATAATGGTTGCTATGGACTATGAATCACGGAAAATGCAATATGGACACTGTGAACTTTGACCTTGGGGGAGGGATGAGAGGCGTGACTACACCCCTCTTCCACTATAAATGTTTGGCACATGTCTACACCAATAGGCTTGATAAAGGGCCCAGTGGAGGCCCGAAACGTTGCCGTTTTGTTTATGAGATGAATAAATACTAATCACTTAATCAATTGCAACAGTTGTGCCGCAGGTCTCTTGTTTTGTGATATACATTTTTTGGGCTTTTTGGGCAGTATTGAGCCCGACACCTGAAGGCACCTGACACCAACCCGGTGATACAGACCTGTGACAGCACTCCAATTTTGGGATTTAAATATACCTGATTGGGACACGTTTATTCTAGATTAAAGCTGTATTTCAATATTTTTCTTCAATTAACCTAAGGAAATCCGAAGATTGAGCAGTCTGATTATATTTGGCTCATGTATATTATTCTACTGAGCATAAGCCACCTCCACTGGTTTCCAGATTGCACCTAGTTCACAATGCTAGCACATTTGCATTTTATTGAAATTTGAAAAATACTGCGCCAGAAATAGTTTTTCTGCACTTCCCTACAGAGATTAAAAGCACACTTGTAAAAATGTTATAAACAGATCCAAGTTTACTAAATTGTATTATACTGTATACACAGTACACATATGAAAAAAAGAATAAACCTTTCCTGATATCCATGTAATAAGCATCCATATTTTATATGCATTATCCTTAGTGCTGCATCACAGTGAACTTTAAAAATAGCAGATGTCCAGTCATGGGACATACAGTATTTGTTGCAGCTATTTTAAGAGTTGATCTACATGTCCTGGCAGATAGCTATGTAACTTACTCTTCAGAATGTCACACCTTCACCAAATATATTCTTTTCCCTGGGGAAGTTAAGTTATTTCTGCTGAGCCAGAATCTTCTTTTTCTTTATAATTTTTTTTAGAGCATATGTGTATTTTTAATCCTGCAATATTATATAATGTATCATATCATAATCTTTATCATACTCACTTAATCAAAAACTGCACTTAACCTTCCTTAAAAATAATTCTAAACATGTATATTGTAAATCATGTCTCTTTGAGACATGTCAGTGTGTGTAGTTACAAAGAGAGTACCATAGCTAAGGTCAGTCTGCCACAGCTGTTTTTATCCAGTTGTTTGCATTTTTGTGGCACCACAAATGCATCATAGGTGACTAGATTTGCATGACCATAACAACCAGAATTTACCCAGAGCCCAGCAGAATGGGATTCAATGAAATGTGTTAAGTACAGGACCCACTTGTCATTGGGACCCATGCACTCATTTCTGAAAAGCCATATGATCAGCCAAGATAGCCAGAGCAGAACTGTGGTCAGAGTCATTTATATCGACACTTTAAGATCCGTGCAGATGCATGTTATGCTTGTGGGAGCCCCCACGTTTTTCGATTTGGAAGTTTTTAGCAGTACCATTTACCTCTTGTAAACATTAAAATGTGTATTTATGATAAAGGTGAAAATATAATGTAGAAAAATCGAGCAGAGGCATTGGTAGATAAATCCATTGATAAGTCATTTTCAGTAATCCCTTTGGAAGTATTAGTATTAGGAAGGTAGTCTTCCAAAAATACAGTGTAAGCATTGGTTTTCTAGATAACAACATAATGGCTAAATAGTACTTAATTATAATGTCTTAATTAATAGAGAAAATACGTTGTCAAGCCCCTTTTCACCAAGACCTCATATGCTTATTATAATCTCTCATCTGAAACATCAATATACAGATGATTGAAAAGCAAGAGCAATGTTTTGATGCTTAGGTGGTAGCAAACATTTTCGTGTATAAAGTATGATAATTTTGCCATACAACATTTTCAATGTTTTGTTTTTGCTATACCCAGTTTTTGTGACTTGTTATTGACCATTTTTGTCTGGAGAAGTTAAAAGAAGCCATCATTGGGGTGTGCTGGATCCTGAAATATAGCAGCAGAGTGTACATTGTTTTTATGAATTTATGACATAGGATCCGTAATCCAGAAACTCTGAATTATAGGAAGGCCATCTCCCAAAGACTCAATTTTAATCAAATAATACATGTTTTAAAAAATAATGTCAATTTTTCTGTGTAATAATAAAACAGTACTTTTTACTTGATTGCAATTAAGATATAATTAATTGTTATTGAAGGGAAAACAATTCTATTTAATTAATGTTTAATTGATTTTTTAGTAGGCTTATAGAATAGTGAGCAAAATTTTGGAAATACCCTGTATCCAGAAAACCCCTATTTCTAGTTGAGTCTGTTTTTATATTAGTGGAGATATGTCTATTAAAAAGTCAGTGCCTGGGGTTGAAATGATGTGCAGCCAGGTACCTGAGAAGAGACAGAGAAATTACCTTTTTTTAATGCAAATTCTCATAACAGAATGTACAGTTTGACAAATGACCAGACTCTTCTCAGTTTATCATTTATATGAACATATTTTCATATCTGTATTGGTTTTTTAGCTTTCAATGCCATTCGTTTTATAATCAAGGAAGAGACAAAATCACCCTGTGAAAATAAAGAACAGATCCATCAGTCATTTCCATTTGTACTGAAATATCTTTTTCTTTCTACATCAGTTACTGGCATAACTAAACTCTGAGAGCTGTGTGTTTTTCTAGTTGAAATAGAAGATCCTGTCTATGTTTGGCATGAAGGATTGCCATGCCTTTTCAGACACAACTTCTAAGTCCAAGGATACTGTCTGAATTTTTTGTGGGTCTAAAGGAAATTGTGGTAAAGGGGAGAGGCATTCTTTTAAATATCTTTGAAACAAAGTTGAGAAATTTCATTAAGACATTGACTGGTTGTCAGATTTTACAGATCATTTATTTTATAATTTAATATATAATTAATATATATATATATATTTATATATATATATATATATATATATTTAGACAAATACAAGATTCCTCTGCACTCAACCCATTATCAATATATTTAAGACAGACATTTTGTGCATACTGCTACTGAAAAATGCCTTACCCTTTAAACAAAACAGGGATTGTTTGTCCATATATTGCAATATATTTAAGCTGGCCAACTACGTCAAAGTCATCCCATATCTGGCCAGTCCTATGCTCAATTTTCATTTGATTCATTAAGAATTCTATGGTTTCATTATACATTTTATAAAATATATATAATATATAAATATATATATATATATGTATATTCATCCAAGAAGTAGGTGCACACTGGGATTTAATAAATATAAAATTTAAACTTTAATTGTCATCTTTAAAAATCGGCCAACATTTGGGGGCCGATTCACTAAGGGTCGAATATCGAGGGTTAATTAACCCTCGATATTTGACTAGGAATTAAAATCCTTCGACTTCGAATATCGAAGTCGAAGGATTTAGCGCAGATAGTTTGATCGAACGATCAAAGGATAATTCCTTCGATCGAACGATTAAATCCTTTGAATCGAACGATTCGAAGGATTTAAATCCAACGATTGAAGGAATATCCTATTATCAAAAAAAGTTTGCCAAGCCTATGGGGACCTTCCCCATAGGCTAACATTGACTTCAGTAGCTTTTAGATGGCGAACTAGGGGGTCGAAGTTTTTTTTAAAGAGACAGTACTTCGACTATCGAATGGTCGAATAGTAGAACGATTTTTACTACGAATCCTTCGATTCGTAGTCGAAGGTCGAAGTAGCCCATTCGATGGTCGAAGTAGCCCAAAAAAAACTTAGAAATTCAAAGTTTTTTTACCTCGAATCCTTCACTCGAAGTTAGTGAATCGGCCCCTTGGTCTCCACTTAAGACCTTTATCAAGACCCATATATGTGTGTGTGTGTGTGTGTGTGTGTGTGTGTGTGTGTGTGTGTGTGTGTGTGTGTGTGTGTGTGTGTGTGTGTGTGTGTGTGTGTGTGTGTGTGTGTGTGTGTGTGTGTGTGTGTGTGTGTGTGTGTGTGTGTGTGTGTGTGTGTGTTGTGTGTGTGTGTGTGTGTGTGTGTGTGTGTGTGTGTGTGTGTGTGTGTGTATAATAGGGAAATTATATTGTGCCAAATATATAATTTAAAATATATAATTTATATGAATGAATTGTTCAGTTGTTCTAGTTTTGCAAAAAAAATAAGTACGGTGCGAAAGCCGATTCATTTTAGCCAGATAAAACAAATATTTGCTGGGGGCCATAACAAAGAATAGTTAGTTATGCTATTCAGTTCATTAAGTCCTTATTCTAAATACAGAGGCTAAATGTGGGGAAATGCTTTGTTTAGCTTGCATTAACACAAGAGGAATGCTAAGTAGGGCTGCTAGGCAGTAATTAATGCAAGAATGATTTACAGTGGTGGCATGAGCCTGGTTGCAATTTCAGTACCACGGACCTGGAAAAGCCAGTGTTACATGCAAGGCATTAAAACTATATAGTAAATGTATAGTATGAATTAGATTTCAGTGTTCCCAAGATTATCTATATTTGGTGGGTTATTCCTTTTAGCTCAACTTCCTCAATCTTGTGTCTTCACCACTCCTTTCCTAGTACAAGGTGGGTGTATTGGTTATCATTTTGTAAGCTCTGCTGGACAGGGGACATTTTACCTCCTTTTACTAAACATGGCTATACTTCTTTTGAAGTGGTTTGTTTTGTTAATGTTTTGTAAATACAGTGCTGTTTATACATATAGCAATATATATATACTTAAAGATATACATAAAGATATGCAAGCACTGGAGGCAACTACTTTCAAGGGTGTACAGTGGTGAATACAGTTATTTTGACTGCTCTTTCCCCAATCCGTGCCGTGTGTTAGGGGTTGGAATAGTGTGTTATCTGTAGAGAAGAGACAAGGGGTGGGGGCAGTGGCCCCAGAATTGATGTTCCATTTTGACATGTGTGCAAGAATGATCTTTTGTGAACACTTTTGAAAACAGTGCTGCACTTTAAAAACAAAAAAACAACACTGTGCACAGAAAAGTAGATGGGTCAATAAAAGAACACCAAACTAAAATAACTCCCTGCATGTTGTATTTAAAAAGCAAAAACTGTTAAAAAAATATATGCTATACATAGTGTAGAGACCTATAAGATCTATTAGGCTCCTATAGAGTTAATCCCCTTCTTTAAATTCTCTTTTCCCTTGTTATTGGGCCATGCCCTTCTAACTGGTAATGTATAACATCTTCACCTATTGGACAAAGAGTGTAATGACACTCCCCTGCCACACTGTTATATAGTGTTGTGTAGGGAGTGGCCACTTCCTCTTTGGCTCCTGGTGTCTGTGCTGCTAGGTGTTTCCCATTGAGCCTGGGATCACCAAGGCCCCAGTAAGCTATTTACCCCAAAGGGACCTGTCCTGAAGTCGGGAACCAGGCAATCCCGTGAACGAGGATTAGTTATCATTAGGGCAGATCTGTAATAGTCTCTCTAGGATAGAGATATAGCCAGATTTATGTAGTATGAGCAGTTGTATGCTCCATCGAGGAGAGTAGCAGGGAGTAGCCTCCTAAAGGCTTCTAAGGTGCCTTTAGTGTAGGGAACTCAGTGATAGGGAATTCAGTTTAGCAGAGCACTGCCTGACCCCTACTTGATCGATCCTGTTTCACATTGGTTGCTGGTCTTTGAGAATGAGATATTCTTCCTACTGTTTGACTTGAGGAGTGACATCTGTACATGCTGTATCATCATCATGCTATCCTTTCTCCTCTGTGATATGCTAACTCCTACTACATCTCCTGTGTGAGTAAACCTGTGGTCAATTGCCTTTGCATATTCTGTGCCAATAAACCATATCACTTGTTTCACTATTTAAGAACCTCCTGGCGTCCAATTAATCTATCTTTCACACTAATTAGCCTGAGGGTTGTAGTTTTACACCATCTTAAAGGGGAAGCTTCCATTTAGCGTAGTTTCACAGTGTAACCCATGCTCATACACTAACTGGACACTCTTAACCCCTAATTGGCAGAATAGGCCAAGAAAGCGTTACAATAGGTTTTTATTTTACTTTTATTTTTTACTTCCTGTACCAAGGCCCCATACACAAAAGTGAATAATGTATAAGTGAAACAAAGGACCCTCAGTGTGGAACAAATAAATTACTTGATTCATCTTTCCTAGATTTTTTAGCATTTGGAATCTTGAGATGTAGCAATATTAGAGGTTAATATACCCGGAATGTGTTGTGAGGGATTTGATAAGTCTGTATGATGCAAATGTGCACAGTAGTTTAAATTTACAACGGTCTTGACAAAAATGGTTGCATCTACAGTACATTGGTCTTACCACAACCACCTGCCCTTTTGTTTTTGTAGATTTTGCTCCTTTTTCCAGACTAAATGAAAATTATGAAACAGAGAAGTTTATTTAAGTCATGCATGGAAAATTGTTTTACCTAAAAAGTTGTTTGTTGATTTGCAGGCCCGGATTTGTGGAAAGGCCACCTAAGCCCGGGCCTAGGGTGGCAGGATTTTAGGGGGGCTGCATGCTGCCCAACCACACCCACATTGGTTCAAAAACACGTTGGAGATACAATCATTTTTTAAATTTCCTGTGTGCCAATCCCCACTGCTTCAGTCCAGATGATGAAAATATGCATGAATAAAGGGGAGGGGATGGGGGTGACCAACGGCAGTGGGCCTAGGGGCACCCACTATGTAAATCCGGCCCTGACTTTGTCGTTCTTCAAGAGAACATTTTCCAGCAGAATTTGCTGGTGCAAATCCGAATTCTTAATTCTGAAGGGTGAACTCATGAACAGTGACATTAACCAATACAATAGAGACCTTTAGTCAGGGTGAAAAAATATTCATTTCAGTTTTTGTTTTGACTGCACATATATACTGTTATCAGGTTGCAGCCAACTTCTGAGAGTGTCTCTGCCTGCCTTCCAGGGGCTGTAAAATCATGAATTTCTTGTGGATAGGCACAGGCATGTTGAACTAATGAATTCTAGCAATACTGATACATTGCTTATGCATAGCATTACTAATGTCAGCGTAGGTCACACTTTCTACTGTGGAGCCAGAGAGTCGCAGCTTCAAAGCTAATTGACTAAGATCCAGTGAGCTAATATTTTATAAAAGGGCAATTATGACTACATTTTTTGAATTCCAGTTTACAGTAACTTCCAGCAAAGCGTGGTGTTTTGTAAAAGAGCTGATTTGCATACATTTTTGCTATAGTTTTATGTCTGTCGAGTAATAAAAATAAACTTCAGTGCCAGCATTAAATGAAAACATGACATCTATTCACTGAAGCTGGGAGAGACAAATCAAATTCACGGCATTCATTTCTCGTTAGCAGGTTGTGCAGTCACTCCCTAGACTAAATTAACACTGCCTTGTAATATACATTGTGAAGTCTGTTTACTTACACCAGTGGTCTCCAACCAGTAGCTCGTGAGCATGTTGCTCTCCAACCCCTTGGATTTTGCTCCCAGTGGCCTCAAAGCAGGTGCTTATTTTTGAATTCCAGGCTTGGAGGCAAGTTTTGGTTGTATAAAAACCACGTTTACTGCCAAACAGAGCCTCAATG
The DNA here is from genome assembly GCF_017654675.1 of Xenopus laevis. NCBI lineage: Eukaryota > Metazoa > Chordata > Amphibia > Anura > Pipidae > Xenopus > Xenopus laevis. Next base: position 54,145,751 of record NC_054382.1, on the reverse strand, counting down.
TAGGTTGACAATCCACACAGGGGCTACTAAATGGCCAATCACAGCCCTTATTTGGTACCCCAGGAACATTTTTAATGCTAGTGTTGCTCCCCAACTCCTTTTACTTCTGAATCTTGCTCATGGGTTCTTACACTGTAAAAATTTGTAGTAGCCAGTTGCAGCATTAAACACCTTTGAGGAGTTGACTTTTGTATAAGGATAGTTGTATAAGGATATTAATTACTTCATTGGTTGTTTTTGTACTGGTGCAAAGGCTCCCTGAGTTCATAAATGATCTTCAGTCAAATATTATATTCATATAATAGCACCCTCCTACAGATTCATTTGGAATAAATGGAGGTCTTAAAATAATTTAACAAACAAGGGCTACAGAATAAAAATAAGATCAGAGGGCACTTTTCACAAGAGCTTACAATCTAAAGCAGTTTTTATTGATTTAAGTTTGTATAGTAGATTTTACCTCTGTACAGGAATGTTTGCTATTTAGAAGCTTTGCTTAGCTATCAATGCAGTGTGCAAAGTGCAAAAAAAAGGCATAATCTGGCATATTTGGTTGCACTTTTCCTACTACATGGGGCATTGCCTCTGCACCCCGAAACAGACCTGCAGCTTGATTTAAATGGGGCTCGCTATAGGCAGTGCTTAAAAGAGGTGGGTGGGGGGAGGCATGTAGGCGCCCATCCCCTACTGTCATACAGACACCTAAGGTACGGAGGAGCTGGAGGTGCAGCCCACATAGGGGCCCTGTCCTTACCACTTGCCAGGGGAGAATTGCCTGATGCAGTAATGACCACTGTAAGCAAATTTGTTTTCATTACTGTAGAGACCACATTCGCCTTTAGATCCCTTTAAATAAACAGAGTTATAAGCATTCATTTTCACTTCCCTTTTTCTTTATTCTTCTGTTTTTAGCTTCCTTCTGGCTTTCAAAATGAACAGCAGAAAAAAAAACGGAGAGCTCCACCACCGCCAGCTACCCAGATGCCAAATGATAAGAATGAGGAAAAAGAGGAAAACCGAGAAAGCTCTACAGGTGAGTATTAAGAACCTTGCAACTTGAGATTTGCAAACAAGCATGGTATGATATGTCATATGATTGCAGTTTAAGGTTTTCCTAACTGCATGCTTAATTGAAGGGCATTGATTTATTTAGTGATGCTGACACAGTTCCTTTATTAACAAGATTCTAAATGAATGTTTTAAGTAATGTTTATGTATACATGTATGTAAGAATTTTCTGTAATAATTTCAGTTTCAAAAATATGTTCTAAGCAACTGAGTGTCACGACCGGCACCCAATACCAGAACAAGTGCCAAGTACCCTGGTCTCGGCTCGGCTTCACCAGTAGTGTGACCACCGTTGGGCTTCGGGAGGAGCCCTCAGCTTACATGGGTGGCACCTGGACTTAACGAGGGGTACAAGGCGTGATGTTTTGGCTGGCAAAGGGGCACGGCTGGTAGTAGAGTCTTTTGGGCCGAAGGTCACAGTACAAGAGGATTAGGCAGAAGGATGGTCAGACAGGCTGGGTCGAGGCAGGCGGATATCAGAATCGTCAAACAGGCAAAGGGTCAAACAGGGTGATCAAACAAATGATTAAGCAGAAGAGTTGTCGTAGGCAGGCAAAGGTCAGGATACAGATTGTCGGATTGTCAGGAAGCAGGCAGGGTCAAACACGGATAATCAGATCAGAATTTCAAAGACAGACGCACAAGGCTCAGGAAAACTACTAGAAGTAAGTTCTATCACAGGCAAAAGCTGGAAGCCCGTTCAGCCTATTTATACACTTTGAATTTGGCGCCATTGCGCGCTGGCATCATCACGCCAGCGCACCTGCGCCTTTAAGGAACACGGAGGTGCGCGCGCCCTTAGAAAAGCAAGATGGCCCCGGCGCCGGACCATGCGGCAGGCGTCCCCGCCACACAGGTATTTTTATTACACCGTGAGATTGTTAAACAGGAGGTAACAATAACATTTTATTATTCTTTAGGCCTAGTGCAATGATCCTCAACCAGTGGCTCTTGAGCAACATGTTGCTGTCCAACCCCTTGGATGTTACATAGTTACATAGTTAGTTAGTTAAATTGGGTTGAAAAAAGAAAAAAGTTTAATCCTCCAAATGAAAACCCAGCATCCATACACACACCCCTCCCTACTTTCACATAAATTCTATATACCCATACCTATACTAACTATAGAGCTTAGTATCACAATAGCTTTTGATATTATGTCTGTCCAAAAAATCATCCAAGCCATTCTTAAAGGCATTAACTGAATCAGCCATCACAATATCACCTGGCAGTGCATTCCACAACCTCACTGTCCTGACTTTGAAGAACCCCCTACGTTGCTTCAAATGAAAGTTATTTTCTTCTAGTCTAAAAGGGTGGCCTCTGGTAAGGTGATCCAGTTTGTGGGTAAAAAGGTCCACTTTCAAGTGTCTATAATGTCCTCTAATGTACTTGTAAAGTGTAATCATGTCCCCTCACAAGCGCCTTTTTTCCAGAGAAAACAACCCCAACCTTGACAGTCTACCCTCATAATTTAAGTCTTCCATCCCTCTTACCAATTTAGTTGCACTTCTCTGCACTCTCTGCAGCTCATTTATATCCGTCTGGAGTCCAAAACTGCACTGCATACTCCAGATGAGGCCTCACCAGGGACCTATAAAGAGGCATACAGTAATTATGTTTTCATCCCTTGAGTTAATGCCCTTTTTTATGCAAGACAGAACTTTATTTGCTTTAGTAGCCACAGAATGACACTGCCCAGAATTAGACAACTTATCTACATAAAACCCCTAGATTCTTCTCATTTAAGGAAACTCTCAACACACTGCCATTTAGTTTATAACTTGCATTTATATTATTTTTGCCAAAGTGCATAACCTTGCATTTATCAACATTGGACCTCATTTTCCAGTTTGCTGCCCAGTTTTCCAACTTAGACAGATTACTCTGCAAAGTGGCAGCATCCTGCATAGATCCTATAGTTCTGCACAATTTAGTATCATCTGCAAAAATAGAAACAGTACTTTCAATGCCCACCTCCAGGTCTTTAATAAACAAGTTGAAAAGCAAGGGACCTAGTACAGAGCCCTGCAGTACTCCACTAACAACACTGGTCCAATTAGAAAATGTTCCATTTACCACCACTCTTTGTAGTCTATATTTTAGCCAGTTCTCTATCCAGGTACAAATACTATGTTCCAGGCCAACATTCCTTAATTTAACCAGTAACCTTTTGTGTGGCACTGTATCAAATGCTTTAGCAAAGTCTAAGTAAATTACATCCACTGCCATCCCAGAATCGAGGTCCCTACTTACCTTCTCATAAAAAGAAATTAAGTTAGTCTGGCAAGATCTATTACGCATAAAACCATGCTGGCACCGACTCATAGGGGTAAATTTATCAAAGTGTGAAGTTCCGCCACTAGAGTGAAATTTCGCAGCTCTCAATTCATTTCTATGGGATTTTGAAAGGCGTATTTATCAATGGGTGAAAGTGAAAGTTCACCCTTTAATAAATACGCCTATAAAAATCCCATCGAAATTAATGGAGAGTGGCGGAATTTCACTCTAGTGGCGGAACTTCACTATTAACTTCACTCTTTGATAAATATACCCCCTAGTATTGTGATTTTATATGAAGTCCAGTATCTTATATTACTTTATTAACACGTCGGAAAGCTCTACTATCACTGACATCAGACTAACTGGCCTATAGTTTTGGGGCTGAGAACGGGATCCCTTTTTGAATAGTGGCACCACATTAGCAATTCGCCAGTCTCTCGGCACTATGCCAGACCTCAATGAATCCTGAAATATTAAGTAAAGAGGTTTGGCAATCACAGAGGTTAGCTCGCTAAGTACCCTGGGATGAATACCATCTGGCCCCAGACCATAGTTCATCTTAACATGTTCTAGTCTCTTTTGAATTTCCTCATGTGTGAACCATGCATCATTAGGTGTATTACTAGAATTGGGACTATTAAGAAGGAAACATTCATTTACTGGTTCCTCATTTGTGTAGATAGATAAAAAATATTCAGATTCTGCACTTTTATTTCGTTTTCATCAACCAGCTGACCCCCCTCTGATAGTAAAGGTCCCACCCTTTCCTGCTTCATTTTTTACTATTAACATATTTAAAAAATAATTTTTTTACTGCTTGCTGCAATATCCTTTTCCATATCTATTTTAGTTTGCCGTATAGCTTCTTTGCATGATTTATTGGCCTCCTTGTACCTTATTTTGCCCCCAGTGGTCTCAAAGCAGGTGCTTATTTTTGAATCCCAGGCTTGGAGGCAAGTTTTAATTGCATAACAACCAGGTGTTCTGCCAAACAGAGTTCCCGTAGGCTGCCAGTCCACATGGGGGTCACCAAATAGCCAATCACAGGCTTTATTTGGCACCACAGGGCCTCTTTTTCATAATATTGTTACCCCCAAACTCTTTTTGAATGTGGCTCGCAGGTAAAAAAGGTTGGGGATCCCTGGCCTAATGGGTCAGTCGGGTCCTACGTCCCTCGCTGCCCCCTGATCTCGTCCCACCCAGCCTCACAGCAACCGTGCTGGTAAGGGAAGGGCCCAGTGGGGGGCTGTGGCTAGGGGCCTCAAAGGGGGTAGAGACAAAGGGGAGGGGGTTGCATGGGGCTTGGGTGGAGAAGGTAGATGCATGGTGCCCGTTGTGCCTCTAGTCTGACATTGTTCCCAACTCTGGGCTTTGCTAACTTATAGATTTTTCTATTCATGTTTGAATAACTAAAACCATTTACAACATTTTATTGATAACTTCTGTTCCAGGACACATGCCACCCAGTTTTAGATAATACTTGGTAACAGTACAATATCAAGTAAAAATATATTTAGCTATTAATTTAATGGCTTATAGAATCAAATCAATAATATTCAGAATTATAGAAAGAATTTGGTTTAGTATCTCATTGATTTTGAGAGTAGGTGGCATCAGAATCTTGTCCTCTTTATACCCCCACCCACCTTGTTTGTTTGTTCTGCACCACTGAGATCTGGATGTCCAGGAGATTCACACAACTGTGAAATTCTCCCACATATTCTATTCCAATGTACTGGAATGAACAAGAAAGTACAGATGTGTCAGGGTGGCATACCCTAAAATTGTGGCTCCCTAGGCCAAGCCTTGTGGCATTTTTACCAATTCAAACCTGTCTGCCAGAGCTGCAATCAAGCTAATATCTGCCATGAGGGAAGGCAAGCATCTTGTCTCAGGGGGTATCATAAATCAGCCTGTGCTCATGTGGTAAGCTTAAACAGAACTTTTTTTTAATAGAAGTTAGACTTTTTCCACTACAAGATAACCATATCTCCAATCATGTCTGCAGCAGGAGGTCGAGATCCTGGAAAAGGATGGGAAGTGCGGGGCAACCAAACAGCTCAAAAAAACCCTGGCTGCAATGTTGAAGACAGCTTTGCAGGGTCTTATCTTGTGTTCCCTGCATTCTATCCCACCAATACCTGCTGCTTCCACCCACACCTGTGGGTTCCACACTTCTTCCCCCCCAGTGCACCACTGATCCATGTCTTAAGCTTACTATACACATACCAGCAATAAAATACATTATTGGTATATATAGTTTATTGGTATCTATATGTCAGGGAGCCGGGAGCTCCCTCCAGGGAGGTAGTCAGGATCGAGGAGGAAGCCCTCTTGAGGGAGCAGGGTCGCTGTGTCCAAAGGGTTAATCCAAAGAGTAGTCAGAATCCAGGCAAGAGTTCACGGGCAGGCAGATAACAGCAAAGTCCAAAGTCCAGGCAAAGGGTCAAGATAATAATCAGGAACAAGATTAGCAATAGTAGCTCACAGGGAACCCAGGATACACTTAGGGAAAGTATTCCTATACTTGGGCGCCATTCTGGCGTCTAGGTCGCGTTTTTATTTTGAATTTGGCGCCTTTGTGACGTCACCGACGTCCTGACGCTGGCGTCAATGCGCTGGCGTGCTTGCGCCGGCGCCGCCATTTTGGGAGCGACGTTGGAAAGGGATAGACGCGCCGCCCGGAGCTCCTGGAACTGCTCCGGGCAGCGTTCGTGATAGTACCCCCCCACGGGGGGCCACTGGACCACCAAGACTGGGCTTCTGGGGAAACTTAGAGTGGAAATCCCTCACCAGACGAGGAGCGTGCACACCAGAGTGTCCTTCCCAGGAGCATTCTTCAGGGCCAAAGCCCTTCCACTTGATGAGGTACTGGAGAGACTCCCTGGAAATTCTGGAGTCAAGGATCTTTTCCACCTCATATTCTTGTTGACCATCCACAGAGATAGTAGGAGGAGGAGACTGGTTCACAGAAAAGCGGTTGGAGGTAGCGGGTTTCACCAAAGAGACATGAAACATGTTGGGAATTCGCATCTCAGGGGGAAGCTGAAGTCTGACAGCCACAGGATTGATCACCTCCGAGATGGAGAATGGACCCACAAACTTTGGACCCAACTTAGGAGATGGCACCTTCAAGCGAATGTTCCTGGAAGACAGACTTTATCACCAACCTTGTAGGGAGGAGAGGGTCTACGTCTACGATCTGCAAACGTCTTATGAACCAGAGCGCTCTTCTCCAAGTTCGACTTGGTTGCAGCCCAAATAGCAGACATGTGGGCTGCATGGTCATCAGCAGCCGGGACGTCAGACAACACAAAGTCCTGGGGGAAGGCTTGAGGATGCTGACCATACACCGACATGAACGGAGACCTTCCAGTGGAAGTGTGGCAGGCATTGTTATGAGCGAATTCCGCCCACGGGAGGAGATCAGACCAATCATCTTGGTAAAGGGACACATGGTTCCTCAAGAACTGCTCCAGGGCTTGGTTCACACATTCAGCTGCCCCATTAGTCTGAGGATGATAAGCGGAGGAAAACTGGAGAGTAATACCCAGAACTTTGCACAGGGAACGCCAAAATTTAGCTGTAAACTGGGAACCTCTGTCAGAGACAACTTCCACAGGAAAACCATGCAGACGGAAAATATACTGCATGAAGAGCTGAGACAACTCCACAGCAGAGGGAAGCTTCCGCAGGGGAATGAAATGGGCCATCTTGCTAAAGCGGACAATCACAACCCAGATCACAGTGTTTCCACTAGAGGGGGGAAGTTCAACAATGAAGTCCATTGCTAAATGAGTCCATGGACGAGAGGGAATAGGCAATGGTAGTAATAACCCACTGGGGCGAGAATGGCTAGGTTTGGATGTGGCACAAACGGTACAGGCAGCAACAAAGTCTTTGACATCTTTACGAATAGTCGGCCACCAAACTAAACGTCTAAGGAGTTCAAGAGTTTTTTCAGGACCAGGGTGTCCTGCTTGCTTGGAGCAGTGGGTTTATTGAAGAATAGGAAGTCGTAACTCTGAGGGAACAGAAGCCATCCCAATAAGGGTATCCGGAGGAGCAGAAGACTGTCCAGCCAAGATTTGTTCGGCAAATTGGGGAAACAGAGATGCAATAATCTTGGTGGGGGGAATAATAGGTTCAAGTCTTTCTGGTAGACAATCACCAGGAGTGAAACTTCTGGAGAGCGCATCGGCCTTCCGATTCTTGGAGCCAGGACGATAGGTCAGAACAAAGTTAAAGCGGCAGAAGAACAGGGCCCACCTGGCCTAACGAGGATTCAGTCTCTTGAGAGAATGTATGAACTCCAAGTTCTTATGATCAGTATAAATCGTGACCGGAATTGAAGAACCCTCTAGGAGGTGACACCACTCTTCGAGAGCAAGCTTGACTGCCAGAAGTTCTCGATTCCCTACATCGTAATTCTGTTCTGCAGGAGAAAACTTTCTGGAGAAAAAGGCACAGGGGTGCAATTTCCCATCGGCAGAATGTCTCTGGGATAGAATAGCCCCAGCACCTACTTCAGATGCATCCACCTCAATGCAAAAGGGTAACTTAGGATCCGGATGACGGAGGACTGGGGCAGAAGAAAATGCGTCCTTTAGGGACTGAAAAGCTTCTACAGCAACTGGAGGCCAGGACCTGGGATTACCCCCTTTTCGGATGAGAGTAAGGATAGGTGCAATACGGGATGAGAACCCCCTGATGAATTGCCGGTAGTAGTTGGCAAATCCGATGAACCTTTGAATAGCCTTGGTGCTCAAGGGAAGGGGCCACTCTTGGATTGCTGACACCTTAACGGGATCCATCTCGAAACCTTCTGGGGAGATGATATAACCCAAGAAAGGAATCTTAGACACCTCAAAGACACATTTCTCCAACTTGGCGAAGAGAGAGTTCTTCCTCAAACGAGAGAGTACTTCTTTCACCTGGGAGCGATGAGATACAAGGTCTTTCGAGAAGATCAGGATGTCATCCAGGTACACGACCACAGACTTTCCCAAGAGATCCTGGAAGATGTCATTCACGAGCTCTTGAAAGACAGCGGGGGCATTACAGAGGCCAAAGGGCATCACGAGATATTCATAGTGCCCATCCCGAGTGTTGAATGCCGTCTTCCATTCGTCCCTGTCACGGATGCGGATGAGGTTGTACGCCCCACGGAGATCTAATTTAGTGAAAATCTTAGCCCCTTTCAATTGGTCAAAGAGTTCAGCAATCAGAGGCAAGGGGTACCGGTTTTTAACAGTGATCTTATTAAGGCCCCGGTAGTCAATGCAAGGACGTAGGCCTCCATCCTTCTTTTCCACGAAGAAGAAACCTGTAGAGGGGCGGATAAACCCCCTCTGGAGATTTTCCTGAATATAGTCTTTCATAGTGGAAGTCTCAGCCGGAGAAAGAGGATAGGTGCGACCCCTAGGGGGCATGGTTCCTGGCAGGAGATAGATAGGACAATCGTATGGTCGATGTGGAGGAAGGAATTCTGCGGACTTCTTACAGAATACATCAGAGAATTCCCTGTAAAAGGAGGGTAGAGTCTTCAGATCAGACATAGAGATATTTACCCTCTGGAGGGGTTCAGCAGGAAGACAGTGCTGCTGGCAAAATGGGCTCCAACGGGAAATCTGTCCTGCGGACCAATCAATGGTGGGATTATGCAGGTGCAGCCAAGGGAGACCCAAAACGTCAGGAACGGATGGGCAGGAAATTAGGAACGATAGTCTTTCTTTATGCAGCGTCCCAACCTGCACAGGCAATTCCCCAGTCGTTGTAGAGATAAATTCAGCCTCCAAGGGTCTGTCGTCAATGGCAGTGACACGAAGAGGAGTGGACAATGGGAATAAGGGAACCTCCATGTGTTTGGCAAAAAGAGCGTCCATGAAGTTCCCAGCAGCTCCAGAGTCAATGAAAGCTGAGCCGACAATGGTCTTAGTGGCTAGACGAATCTGTAAAGGAAGGAGAAACCTGTGAGTGTTCTCTTGAGACTTCGGAGTAGTGCCCCCTACATGAGTTACCCTAGATATACCTCGGGGAACAGAACTCGTGGGCTTCACCGGACAAGAGTTCGCAAAATGAGACTGTCCGCCACAATACAGACATAGGCCAGCCATTCGTCTACGGAGTCTTTCTTGTTCGGAGAGACGAGCCCTTCCAACTTGCATCGGTTCCTCCGGAGGAGAAGTAGAAGCTTGAGTAGCTGGAGTATGCAAGAGAGGTCTCTGGAAGCAGGGTGCCAACAAGGGTTGAAATCTTTTACAACGCTCCCTCTCTACTTAATGCTCTCTGAGACGAGTGTCCACCTTAATGGATAGTGCAATCAGATCTTCCAGCAGATCAGGGAACTCCCTGGAGACAAGATCATCTTTAATGCGAATAGACAAACCTTGATAGAATACGGCCTTATAGGCATCGTCATTCCAGGAAGTCTCAGCCATCAAAGTTCTAAAGTCAATAGCATAGTCACTGACACTGCGGTTCCCCTGCCGGAGTTGCAGAAGACGAGACGGGGCATTAGTGACCTGACCCGGGGCATCAAACACAGTACGAAATGCTTGAAGAAAAGCCTTGGCATCAAAAGTCAGTGGAGAATTCTTCTCCCAAAGAGATGTTGCCCACTCAAGCGGTTTGCCCACCAAACGAGACATCACATAGCCCACCTTGGAATGTTCATTGGGGAAATGCGAGGGTTGAAACTCGAACTGGATCTGGCACTGTGTAGCGAAACCTCTGCAGGCCTGTGGGTCCCCACTGAAGCGAGGGGGAGGCGGAATACGAGGCTCACCAGACGAGAAACCTGTGGTAGACGAGACGACCGCAATGGGCGGATTTACAGCAGCTTGGGAAGCAGGAGGCGCTGGAGGCACTCGAGAGAGAAGGGTATCGAGTGCCTGCCCTATGCGGTACTGCTGGGCTTCATATTCCTCCATGCGGGATGCCAGTCCGCGGAGCGCTCGTCCGACATCAGGCGTAGCTTCCTCAGTAGGATCCATGGCCCAAGTATAATGGCAGGGAGCCGGGAACTCCCTCCAGGGAGGTAGTCAGGATTGAGGAGGAAGCCCTCTTGAGGGAGCAGGGTCGCCGTGTCCAAAGGGTTAATCCAAAGAGTAGTCAGAATCCAGGCAAGAGTTCACGGGCAGGCAGATAACAGCAAAGTCCAAAGTCCAGGCAAAGGGTCAAGATAATAATCAGGAACAAGATTAGCAATAGTAGCTCACAGGGAACCCAGGATACACTTAGGGAAAGTATTCCTATACTTGGGCGCCATTCTGGCGTCTAGGTCGCATTTTTATTTTGAATTTGGCGCCTTTGTGACGTCACCGACGTCCTGACGCTGGCGTCTATGCGCTGGCGTGTTTGCACCGGCGCCGCTACCCACGTGGCGGCCATGGGCGTCACCATTTTGGGAGCGACGTCGGAAGGGATAGACGTGCCGACCGCAGCTCCTGGAACTGCTCCGGGCGGCATTCGTGACACTATAGTTACATAGTTAATTTGGGCTGATAAAAGACTAAATTCTGTCAAGTTTAGCCCCCCCAATTGAAACCCAGCATCCATACATACATACTCAGACACACAGACGTCTCCATACACTCAAATAAACTATATACATTATACAAATATCTATATTAATTGTAGATTTTAGTATCACTATCGCCTTGGATATTGTGCTTGTTCAAGATATCATCCAAGCCCCTCTTAAAAGCATTAACAGAATCAGCCATCACATCATCCAGCAGTGCATTCCACAACCTCACTGCCCTCACTGTGAAGAACCATGAACACTGCTTTATATCACGCTAACTTTCTATAATGCCCTCTTTTTTTCCAGATAGAACAACGCCAACCATGACAATCTACTCTCATAATTAAATTTTTCCATCCCTTAACCAGTTTAGTTGCATGTTTCTACCCTTCAGCTAATTAATATCCTTCTTAAGGACTGGAGTACAAAACTGAAATAAAATTGTTTTCATCCCTTCAGTTTATGCCCTTTTTTATGCAAGGCAGCACTTTATTTGCTTTAGTAGACACAGAATGACACTGCCCGGAAATAGACAACATGTTATTCACAAATACCCCTAGATCCTTCTCCGCAGTGGCGTAACTACTGAGGAAGCAGACCCTGCAGTCACGTGGGGGCCCGGAGGTACAGGGGGCCCAATGGGGCCTGCTTCCTGAGCACTGCCGGATTACCCACACAACAAGTCGCCCTAGGCTAGGGCCCACCCACCTGGTTTTAGGGGCCCGGGATGGAGATCCATGCGGCCCAGCTAATGCTGGTCACGTCGCTGGTGGGGACTGAGCAATATGGAGAGAGAGACTCTGCTGCTGAGTCTAGCTGCTCCATGGCAGTGACATTGCCTGATTTCATCCTGATCCTGATTTCATCCACTTCAAATTCATGCTCTCTTGCTATAACCGAGCTCTATCATTAGCCAAAGAACAATACTTCTCTTATCTAATATCTACTATGTCCTCCAAACCACAGCAGCTGTTTACCACATTTAACTCACTCCTATGCCCCCCTCCACCTCCTCCACCTATTAATGTTACTGCCCAAGACCTTGCTCATTTCTTTAATGAAAAAATCGATCTCATTAGGCTGAGCATACCGTCCGACAACAATCTCAGACCAACGTGCAGTCCACTCACATCTACTTTGCACTCCTTCACCCCTGCAACTCTAGAGGAAGTCAGCAAACTTCTAGCCAGCTCAAAACCCACCACCTGCTCCCTTGACCCCATACCCTCTCGCCTTCTCCACCCAATCTCTGATACACTCTCTCCTGCACTTACCCACCTATTCAATCTTTCACTCTCTACTGGTACCTTTCCATCATTATACAAACAAGCACTAATCACTCCTATCCTCAAAAAACCTTCCCTTGATCCCAGCTCTCCCACTAACTATCGACCGGTCTCCCTTCTTCCATTCGCCTCCAAATTACTAGAAAGGCTTGTTTATAAACGCCTGATCCAGCATCTCACTCACAACTCCCTCCTCGACCCCTTGCAATCTGGCTTCCGCCCATCACACTCGACTGAAACTGCCCTCACCAAAGTAACCAATGATCTTCTATTGGCAAAGTCTAAAGGTCATTATTCCATTCTAATTCTACTAGATCTCTCTGCAGCCTTTGACACAGTTGACCACACACTCCTCCTTGACATTCTACACTCAGCTGGCATTCGGGACACTGCTCTTTCATGGTTTACATCTTATCTGTCTGACCGTTCCTTTAAAGTTTCCTTCTCTAACTCTACTTCTACTACTTTCCCACTCTCTGTTGGAGTTCCTCAAGGCTCTGTTCTTGGCCCCCTGCTGTTCTCGCTCTATACAACTTCACTAGGAAAACTCATTCAGTCATTTGGACTTCAGTATCACCTTTATGCTGATGACACCCAACTCTACTTGTCTACTCCTGATCTTTCTAATTCTGTCCTTTCCCAAGTCACAGACTGTCTTTCTGCTGTCTCCTCCTGGATGTCACAGCGCCACCTGAAACTGAACCTTTCTAAAACAGAACTCATCATATTTCCTCCAAGATCTTCCCCTGTCCCTCAGATATCACTCACCGTAAACAACACCACCTTTCATTCCACCACACAGGCACGCTGCCTAGGAGTTATCTTAGACTCTCATCTGTCTTTTTCACCACACATTCAAACACTTGCAAAATCTTGCCGTATTCAACTGCGCAACATTGCTCGAATACGACCCTATCTCAGTTCAGAATCAACTAAAACACTGATTCAGTCTCTCATCATCTCCCGCCTTGATTACTGCAACTTACTCCTCACAGGTATTCCAACAAGTCACCTTTCACAACTCCAATCTGTTCTAAACGCGGCCGCTAGACTCATTCATCTAGCTCGCCGCTCAACATCAGCTGCTCCCATTTGTATGTCCCTTCACTGGCTCCCAATCTCTTCTAGAATCAAATTCAAATTACTTACACTCACATTCAAGGCCCTTAATAATGAAACCCCTCCCTATATTTCATCTCTAATCTCCAAATACACTCCTTCACAAAACCTACGCTCTGCTTCTGATCTTCGCCTCACTTCTCCTCTGGTCACTTCTGCCCATTCTCGTCTACAAGACTTCTCTCGGGCTTCTGCTTTTCTCTGGAACTCTCTGCCACAAGCTGTCAGACTTTCTCCTTCCTTCCAAACTTTCAAGCGCTCCTTAAAGACCCATCTGTTTAAAGAGGCCTATTCGTTGTACCTTAATTAATCATTGCTGTATCAAAAATGACAAAGTGTTTATATAATCCTAATGTCTCAATTGTACCCTAACCTTTTAGTTTGTAAACCCCATTGTACTCTGTAATCCTTGTCTGTTAGCCACCATTTATTCCCTGTTTGCTATAACTGCAGTAAAGCACTGCGTATCTTGACAGCGCTATATAAATAAATGATGATGATGATAAATGATGATGATTGCCTGCCCCCTCCCTCCGCAGCTTTGCTGGGCTGGCTGGACTGTGCACTGAATAAAGTTGGAGATGTCACGGCTCCTCACAGCCACATGACTCGTCTCAGGGAGAGAGATAACTGCCTGCTGCTCTGCATCGTAATTCATCAGGTCAGCATGTGAGGTCCTGGGAAGAGCTACTGCTCAGTAGGCATATAGGGGTGGGAGGTTAAGGCTATAGACAGGAGAAGGGAGCTGGGGAGAGGGATCGCTGACACTTTTTATTGCTGCGCAGGTACCAGCCACAATCTGGACTGTTGGGGGGGGGGTTTGGGGAGTTCTAGTTCAGCGAGTGCTTTGTTTTTGTTTTTCCTCAGTACATAGTAACCTAAAATCTGCCACATGTTTTTGATCTATGTTTCAGGATTCTATCAGGATAGACCAGAAGTGCCCATTAATCCCACACATTCCAACATGCTGATAAAGGGGCAGACTATTTTTATATCTGTATCAGCTCAATAAAATGATCAAACATGCACAAACCATCAAACTAACTTTGTGTTATCCTGCTTGAATTCTGGGGGTATTGATACATGAAATAATCCCTGTGCCATCCTACTATGAGTTCTGGAGTATTTATACTTGAAATAATTTCTGTGCCATCCTGCTATGAGTTCTGGGGGTATTTATACATAGAATTGCTACTGTGCTATCTTGATCTGAATTCTGGGGGTATTTATACATTAAATAATCCCTGTGCCATCCTACTATGAGTTCTGGAGTATTTATACATGAAATATTTCCTGTGCCATCCTGCTATGAGTTCTGGGGGTATTTATACACAGAATTGCTACTGTGCTATCTTGATCTGAATTCTGGGGGTATTTATACATGAAATAATCCCTGTGCCATCCTACTATGAGTTCTGGAGTATTTATACTTGAAATAATTCCTGTGCCATCCTGCTATGAGTTCTGGGGGTATTTATACATAGAATTGCTACTGTGCTATCTTGATCTGAATTCTGGGGGTATTTATACATGAAATAATCCCTGTGCCATCCTGCTATGAGTTCTGGGGTATTTATACATAGAATTGCTACTGTGCTATCTTGATCTGAATTCTCGGGGTATGATAAAAATGAATCAGTTATTTTTGCCATGGTTATAAACAATTTCAGAGACAAGTACATTTTTAAAGACTTCCCAAATCTTTACCTAATATACAGCTGTTAAGTAGAATACCTCCTCCTTCCTACTGAACTCAAAAAAGAGTCAGCAGGATACAACTCACTACTCACATTATCCAGGCTATCCTTAGCTGAACTATTATCTATAGCTTTGTAAGCAGATGTAGTGTTTCCATTCCAAAATAACAGCAGGTCCTATACTTCATAAATCTGACACTTAGCAATCAATATAAGATAGAAATAATTTATATTTGTAGTTGCCTCTATTCTGTAACAGAGTTTAAATGCAAATTTCTTATATTTTGTAGACTTGTTTATGTGGAGTATTTACGTTATGGAAATGTTTATATTATTCTGTTTGCCTAAAACCAGGATTAAAAAAAAAAAATTCTCCAAAAAAAATTATTTATCTGTTTTGTCATTCCTGATTTATCTTCTATATACCATCACCTCCAAACCAGGCAGTAGTGCCAGGGTTCCAACCGCAGCCAACATCAATCGATTCAGTGCATATGTGGCAAAAAAATTAGATGCACACAACACCCCAAATGCTGGAAATGGTAGCAACAACTGTGTCCAAACTGCAAATTCTGCCATTTTAATGCTTTGCCTGCAATTACAGAAGGTACATTTCCCCTTGGCACCTGCAGTAACACTGGAATTATGCATTGTGGGTAATAGACATCACAATTGTGCTTGAAATTGCACTTTGCATACAGTGGTATGGTAAGTAAATAACCCATGTAGGAGAATATTTTTCAAAAACGTAACTGTCAGTTCACCACAAATTACTAATTTGTATACAAATGCAAAAAACTGTGGAGTTCTGTGAGGAATTCTGTAGTAAATTATCTGTTCATACTACAAAATAGTATTAATATGTCCTACAGTGTGAAAAGGTCTTTACAGCTATCATCTTTCCCTCTATTTTTACTTCATATCACAATAAATAGAAATGGTCTGTGTTCAAACATATTGTATCTATAAATAAGATTGTGCTTTAAGGTGATAATCAGTCATGATAGGCAACCTGTTTTGCTTCCATTTCAGATGGATACAAATTGTGTTTGGTGTTTGCATTTCCCAGGAATAAGGAACTATTATATAATGAATAAAGAGCAGCATGGTACCCAGATGGTCAAAACAGGAGTTAGGATTTTCAGATACTGTAGGAAGGCAGGGCTGCTGTGGTGTAACACATGCAAAATGGAAGGCAACTGAATTGTATTTGTGAGGAAGGTGACCCACAATTTCACATGTGCAATGGGTTACCCACAAATTTCAGCCAGGGGGCCAGACTGGGTAACCAGGCCCTCCTTTTCACCCAAACATTTAGCCTAAACAATGCAATGTCTTTATGAGAACAGAGAAAAAAGAGAGGGAGGGATAGATGAGAGTATGTGAATAAAAGAGCCTAAAAGAATAAAGAATGTGAGTGAAGAGAGGAGGAAAAATTTTTTCCCCTGTGGTGTATAGTTTTTTGTTGCCCCCCCCCTGCCCCGGTCTGACACAGATCTTAAGAGAAGTTGGACAGAGGCATTGCTACAGAAGCTATGGGACTATAAAGCAGGAGTAAAAAAAATTATAAATGGCGTTAAAAGAGAAAAGTCTAAGCAATTTTAGTAAAAAGAAATTAGTTTAATACAATTTTTGCATGAATTGGGCAATCTGTACATTTACAGATTGCTTATGCAAATGTTATTTTTCTTTACCTGAATACATTGAAACTTACACCATAACAAAGGTTGCATGAAAATAAAGGACTTTGCTTAATCATTTTGTTTTTATCACAAAAAAAATATTTGGGGCCAAATTGAAATCAGTGAGAAAAAGTGATCTCATGGTTTATCACATGAAAACTCATGTTGGATGAGATTCGATTCAAGAAGAAAAACCTTTTCTCCAAATTTAGTTCCAGTTTTTTCCCTATAGACCTTAATAGAGTTTTTACATGTTTTTACATCTAATTGAATTGTATCTAAAATTAAATCCTGTCCATGATAAAAAACACAAAAAATCAAAATATTTGTAATGCTTTTAGGCTGATTTATTATTTTTTTAATTTGAGTTTTTTCTAAACTTGATCATGGAACAACCAATGTTTTCATGGTTGCTAACATTATTACAAAGGTATTTGATTTGGAAAATCTTGATCATATTAGGTTGTGGAAACAAAAACAAAAAATGCATTATTTCAATCATTTACAGTATGGTTTTTAAAATATCACCGTATAATAATCTTAAAAAATAAATTATCTTAAAGGTTAAATACACCTTCCTTTGACTTTTACGGAAACTCACCAGGTTTCATTTGATTTATTTGATTTTTCATGATTTATTTTGACGGTAGATATTGAATATTTGAGTTCTTAAAACTAGAATTCAAATGACATCGGGAATTTTAATATCTTTGTCCCTTAATATAGCTGTAGTTTTTCATTTCTACCATTCATAAAATACACAAGGATCAAACAACTAAGCAATATATACAGTAACTTTGATGACTTTTTAGATTCAACTCCATGAGAAACACAGGATTCCTACAATAAATCAATTCCAAATATCCCCATAGACTTCTATTGAGTTTTCATGCAATAAATCCTAAGATATGTTTTTGGAGATGAATGTGGCCTTATGGGTCAGTTCGCGGAGGAAAACATATTTCATGGTACACACCATGGGAAAACACATCTGAAGTCTGTGGATGAACCTGAAATTTAATTATTTGAATTAAACAACTTGACCCATAATTACATCTCTATAGGGTTTTCTGGGGCTACATGTCCATGTGATTAAAGCAGGCGAGTATTTGGTGTGCAAATTTAACATAAAAAATAAATAACCCGTGTATTACTCTTTACATAGGTAATGGACGACAGGTTCCACAAAAGCCCCCAAGAGGCACCCCACGAAGTCCACCTGCTTTAGTGATTCCCTCACCCCCACCTTACCCACCTTCTGATTATGGTAATCTGGACACGCCTGACATTGAAAATGGAGTAGTTGTAACAGAACTTCCCAAGTTTGTGCCTGTACCTGCAAAACGTAGGTTTAAAGTCAAACCATATCTACTCCTATCAGTTCCACTTTCACTTTCATATCAGCTACCTTTCCACTATGGTCTGTTTGACCATTTATCTATCCCTCACACAGTTCATACTGGGGTTATTAAAAGATCACTATTATATATATATTGTAGATAACACAGTGGCATCTATGAACACTTACCACAAGAATTGAAGTGATCTTTAAATGACCTCTTTAATGACAAACCTTATTTTTGGGCACTTTAATTTCTTTTCTTTACAGTTTAACCCTTTATGCTCTTTTAAGTGGGGTTAATTTTCTTTATTTAATTTTGCTTCCTTTCTTAAAATCAGAATTGTTTATTTCTCCATGTATACTTTTGTTCTCTTGAAATGAAACATTATGGGGCAGATTTACAAAATTCGAGTGAATAATTCGAATGTAAAAAACGTCGAATTTCGAAGTATTTTTTGGGTACTTCGACCATCGAATTGGTTAAATTCGTTCGAATTCGAACGATTCGAGCGATTCGAAGTAAAAATCGTTCGACTATTCGACCATTCGATAATCGAAGTACTGTCTCTTTAAAAAAATACTTCGACCACCTACTTCGGTAGATAAAACCTACCGAAGTCAATGTTAGCCTATGGGGAAGGTCCCCATAGGCTTGCCTGTGATTTTTTGATCGAAGGATTTTCCTTCGATCGTTGGATTCAAATCCTTCGAATCGTTCGATTCGAAGGATTTAATCCTTCGATCGATCGATCGCAGGATTTGCGCAAAATCGTTCGACTTCGATATTCGAAGTCGAACGATTTTAGTTCCCAGTCGAATATCGAGGGTTAATTAACCCTCGATATTCGACTATTGATGAATCGGCCCCTATGTATTACTTATTACCTGAAGGAATGTGGTACAATGGCAAATGTGTACATATTCATGTTACAAATGGGATCAATGATTTGGTATGCCTGGGACATGGAGTTTTCCCTATTCTGAAGCTCCATACCTAAAACACACTTAAAAAACATTTAAATGGCATTAGCAATGGATGTTTAACATTAGGCTCAAGCTATGATCTGTGTAAAAAGAGAATTGTTTAAAAATTACACACTGATTAAACAGTGAACTATGTGAAATGGCTTTGCCAGTTTTGGATCTTTCTGGTTGATGGGCCTGTAAAAGTAGTTTCTGCAAATGAATGTGTGAATGACAATACAAAATTATAGTATAGAAGCACAGAGTAGTATTGACTGTTTTCCTGTAGCAGTAAGAAGATTCCCAGAGCGATCCAAGCCCCTTTTCCAGTGGCATAACTAGACTGCACTGTCATTGCTCCTTTTAAGAAGTGCTTGAAGATGTTGTAATCTTCTGGAGCAAACATAACAACTTTTTCTGTAAGATGTTTTATTACATCACTGTGCACTGGCGGAAGAGGTCGCTAAACAGTTTCCGGGTTCACAAAAGCTATATTAAATAAGCGTAAAGGAAAATGTGTTTGCACAAAAGCAGAACTTTTCACATTGCGAATATTTTTGCAGATGTTCTTGGGAAATGAAACACATACCACTGTTATCTTTTTTTGTTGAAAGGGGTGTCAATTATTATGCAGGCTGAGAGGGGTTCCCAAACTTTTTCACATGACTGTATACTATAAGCCTTAGTATGAAAAAACTTTTTTTTATGGAAAGAGTACAGAAATCTTGCCAGCCATATAGAGAAGCCGACAGGCTATCTGAAGCTCATGGGTGAAATATAGCAGGTATTTTCTAAGTTGTGCTGATTTATATAGCACTAGCTAAAGAGTGCATGAGGCTTAGACATCTGTATGTTATTCTTGTAACAATGGCTATTCTGGCTTTAGGATAAGAACAACATGTACTGTTACTATAGCCACAATCCTGTGATTGTTGTGGAAAGCCACAGGACAAAACATCTTATGATATCCTTTCTCTCTGTTAGATTTTCTTTCCAGTTGCTAAGACTGAATTTTGCAGCAGTTCATGTTGCACCCAGCTTCATTGTGCTTCTTGCTTAAGATATATAACACAGTTCTGACCATCTCTTCCTTTCTTGCATGTCTGTGTGAGATTGATCCGTTTGTTTGATTTTGATTGCATAGGGTTTTTGCCTGGGTGGTAGTGCTGGCCTGATCTGACCTTTCCAGTTAAGCTCACTCATGTCTCTTTTTCTGTTCTCTTTAGTTTATTGCTGTGCATCATTAGGGATGTAGCGAACTGTTCGCCCGCGAACTAGTTCGCGCGAACTTCGGCCGTTCGCGTCTGCCGAATGTTCGCGAACGTTTGGGAACGTTCGCATTTTGAGTTCGCGTTCGATCGTTCGACCATTCGACCATTCGAATTCCTTCGACCGCTAAAAATCGAACGATTTCCATTCGTTCGAACGATTGTAAGCATTCGATCGAATGAAAATCATTCGATCGAATGGCTTCGATCGTTCGATTCGAATGAAAATCCTTCGATCGAACGATTAAAATCCTTCGATCGTTCGAATCGAACGATTTTAGCGGGTGTTCGAAGTTCGCGAACTGTTCGCGAACGTTCGCATTTTTTGCCGGTGTTCGCGAACGGCGTTCGCGAACACCAAATCGGCAGTTCGCTAGATCCCTATGCATCATTCCCTTCACATGACAAGAACTTCTGAACAGACTATTCCCATGTGATAGTTACATTTCAGAAGATTCACCTAATCTCCACTTTCTTCTATTTCCATCCTTTTGTTTCTGTCTCTCTGACTTTTTTCTCATTTAACTGCATTTTCTTAATGTCCAGGGAATTCTTTCAAACTCACAGTAGTGCAATCACTACTATGTTTTATGTTGTTTGACCGCGTTATTTGTTTCAACCAATATATCTGAAAACAAGACAGCTTCTGTGATTTTATATATATATATATATATATATATATATATTTACAGTATAAATACTTTTTTTTGGATGCTGCAATTGGATTGCATTTTTACATTTAGGAAAAAAAACATTATTGTTTTTTAAGCACATACATACAGGTAGTATACCGTTGTGAATACTAATATGAGTGCTTGTTTGATTTATCAACAAAAGTAACTTTGTTACTAATAAATATACTTGCACACAGAAATGAAATGTTGATTTGGAAATCCGCATTCCTGCTTGATTGAATGTTTATTGCAACAACTAGAATACTGATTTACTGATACATTTATATGAAACAACAGCCCAGACTTTAGCACCAGTTTTCCCACCAGTATTGAAAATAAATACAGTAAGGGGCCGATTCACTAACTTTGAGTGATGGATTCAAAGTAAAAAAACTTTGAATTTTTGTGCTCCTCGACTATCGAATTGGCGTAAATTCGCCTGAGTAGAATAATTCGAATAGATCGAGCGCAAAAACGCTGCAACTATTCGCCATTCGATAGTCGAAGTACTGGATCGAGCGCAAAAACGATGGGACTATTCGCCCATTCGATAGTCGAAGTACTGTCTCTTTTAAAAATACTTCGACTGCCTACTTCGCCACCTAAAACCTACCGAATTGCTTTAAAAGCCTATGGGAAAGTCCCATAGGCTTGTTTTCCAAGTTTTTGATCGAATAAAAAGGCATTCAATCGAATGAAAAACCTTCGAGCGAATATTCGATCAAGCGCCTATTCGCCTGGCGAATAGTCGCCAATTCGACTATTCGCGAGCACGTAAATTCGCCCGAATTGCCTATTCGATTCTATTCGATTCTATTCCCCAGTCGAATTTCGAGGGATTTAACCCCTCGAAATTTGACCCTTGATGAATTTGCCCCCAAGTGTACAAATGTCCATCCAGTCCTTGCCAAAGTTATTGGACTCCCAAGCAGTATCAGACTTAGGACCCAGGGCCCATCGGGGCTGTCATCTCAGGAGCCCCCACATATCCCCAGACCCTGCCTCTGTCTTAGGGCCCCTGCACACGTTGGTACCACATGTCCCAGTACCTTGTTCTTTTCCGTTGGAGCTCCGATTGGGGGAGGTAAGGGAGAATGGCAGTAGTGGGAAGTGGGTCTGGGTCGGCCAGACCCACCACCCACTGGTTCCCTGCCCAGGTAATCCTTCAGACCAGTAATATAGATAATACATTTCAGCGCTAAGGGATTTAAGCAACAAAACAAATAATTTTCTATATCATAGTGCCTTTAAGCAATACAGTAGTATTGTACAGTAGTATACTTTTTTGAGAAGTGCTAGCCGAAACGTTAGCAGTTTTTTTGCTGAATAAACACAATTTTCTTTTTGCATAAGACATGTGAGTGTATGGCTATTTTCGGACAGCTATTCCATTACTTGCATATTGCACCCAGGCACATTATACCTCTTGACATGCTGTGCCGGCTTTCAGCAGCTATATATATATATATATATATATATATATATATATATTAGTTCAAATTGGACTAGCACTCCTGCTGTTTTTCTTTTCAAATGGTTTTATTCAAACATCACTCGTGTTTGAATAAAACCATTTGAAAAACAGTTGGAGTGATAGTCCAATTTGAACTTTGTATACTAAGCTTTGACCAAGCATCTGCCATTGAACAGCATATGAGTGCAGGTACTTTACAAATCATTATTATTAATTAGTTATAGTTATATATAGTTAATGTGAAATGATGGCACTCACAGGATTTTAAGCAAAAAGCCTGCAGAATGTGTAAAAAAAAAGAAAAAAGGTTTATTCATCCAATGTTTCAGTCCCACACAGGATAGAGCCCGTCCACCTTGATGACATCATAATCATAAGAAACACACCTGTGAGAATAAAATGGCCCTCTGGTTATAACAACGGGCTTCTGTATGTTTCAATCCCTGATTAGGCCAACTCCTCTGGACCTGCCTACACTCATCATGTGGACATGGGATGGCATGTTAGTAGGGTCACGGGTTACCCTGTATCAATATTCAATACAGTGGAGGTGGATGAGTTACCGTCACACATCAGACTAAGGCAACATGCACAAAAGCCTACCTTGTGCATCGGGAGGCATTATATACCACTTTCTGCCTAGTGAACAGGCAAGCCTGTATATACTAGTGTGGTGTACACTAGTGGAGTGCTGAGAAACTGGTGCAAACTACCAGCCAGCACTTGCCAGCAGAGGCATCAGGTCATAGGGGACTCAGAGAGAGCAACAGCAAGTTACACCTCAGTGCAGTGTGTTTCTGAGTTATTCTTTCAATCTGTGCATAGTGATGTGAACCCAAAAATATTTTTGCCTAATAAGTGAAAACATACTAGCAACTTTGCAAATTCTCTATGGTGTTTAAGTTATTTGGATATGTATTGCTATTGAAAGCAGTACTGTATTTGCTTTCTATTCTCTGCCCTGTTGGCTCAGACTGTTGAAACAATGCAAACTGATTAGCAGTCCTGTATTTCCTAAGGAACTCAGAGTTTTGCAACATTGTTTAAAAAGTAACAACCAGGAGTTAAGCAAATGCTGAACTGTAACTCACAAATGTGGTTATAGTGTGCAAGTGTGACTGGGTACCAGGGCTGGAACTAGGGGTACGCAGAAGAGGCACTTGCCTAGGGGGCGACGATAGGGGGATGATGGGCAGGTACCTGTTTAAAGGGGTTGTTCACCTTCCAAATCTTTTTTCAGTTCAGTTGTTTTCAGATTATTCCACAGAAATAAAGACTTTTTTCAATTTCTTTCCATTATATATTCTTTACTGTTTTTCCAAAATCCAAGTTTAAAGTTGAATGTTCGTGCCTCTGGTGTTTGAGTCTGTGCAGACTCTAAACTGTTACAATTTTGCAACATTTAGTTGATAAATTTCTCAGCAGCATCTCTGGAGTATTAGCAAAAATTGTATTAATTCTAACAGCTGCCTGTAATGAAACTCAGGGATTCTGCTCAGCAGGGACAAAGATAAGAAATGTATCAACTAAGGGGCAGATTTACAAAGCTCGAGTGAAGGATTCGAATTAAAAAAACTTCGAATTTCGAAGTGTTTTTTGGGCCACTTCGACCATCGAATGGGCTACTTCGACCTTCGACTACTACTTCGACTTCGAATCGAACGATTTGAACTAAAAATCGTTCGACTATTCGACCATTCGATAATCGAAGTACTGTCTCTTTAAGAAAAACTTCGACCCCCCTACTTCGGCAGCTAAAAGCTACCGAAGTCAATGTTAGCCTATGGGGAAGGTCCCCATAGGCTTGCCTGCGTTTTTTTGATCGAAGGATATTCCTTCGATCGTTGTATTAAAATCCTTCGAATCGTTCGATCGTAGGATTAGCGCTAAATCGTTCGACTTCGATATTCGAAGTCGAACGATTTTAGTTCCTAGTCGAATATCGAGGGTTAATTAACCCTCGATATTCGACCCTTAGTAAATCTGCCCCCAAATGTATCCATTTAGAACAGTTTACAGGATCGGTGACCCCCCCCCCCCCCCAGAGCTGCTTCAGGAGAGAAATGACACTTTACACACCAATATTAGAAAAAACGTCACACATAAAAAATAGAAAGTCATTGGAAAAAGTTGTTATTTCTGGTGATCTATCTGAAACCAACTAGTTGATTGAAGGTGAACAACCCCTTTAAGGAGTAAATGTAGAAGCTCTAAGAATCATCCTATGTGGCTTAATACAGAAGTAAAGAAGTTAATAGGAAAGAAGAAAAAGGCATTTAAAAACTACAAATCTGTTGGGACAGAAGCTGCATTTAATGAATATAAACACTGTAATAAATGTTGTAAATCAGCAAATCCGGAAGGCAAAGAAAGGAAATGAAGAGTTAATTGCGATGGAGGTGAAAACTAACCCTAAAAAGTTTTTTAAATATATTAATAGTAAAAAGATGCATGTTGAGAGTGTTGCTCCATTAAATAACGGTACCAGTATGGTTGTAACAGATACAGAAAAGGCAAATGTGCTAAATCAGTTCTTTTTATCAGTGTATACAATAGAGGAGTCTGAGTTCCCAGGCTCACTTTATAGCTGCACTAATGGCTCAGCTCAATCTAGTCAGTGGCTGACTCAGGATATGATTCATAAAGCTTTAATAAAAATTAATGTAAACAAGGTTCCAGGGCCTGATGGCATACACCCAAGGGTTCTAAGAGAGCTTAGTTCAGTTTTAGACCAGCCCCTATTTCTGATTTTCTCAGATTCACTTTCATCTGTTATGGTGCCTATGGATTGGAGAAAAGATGATGTTATTCCAATACTTAAAAAGGGATTACGATCTCAGCCTGGCAATTATAGGCCAGTAAATTTGACATCTGTGGTGGGCAAATTATTTGAAGGCTTGTTAAGGGATCACATTCAAAATTTGTCCTAGTGAATGGCATTATCATTGACAGCAATCAGCATGGCTTTATGAAGGATCGGTCATGTCAGACGATGAGGTAAGTCAGATGCTGGACAGTAGGGGGGGCAGTAGATGTGATCTATTTGGATTTTGCCAAAGCGTTTGATACCGTGCCCCACGAACAAATGCTTTCTAAACTAAGGTCTGTTGGGCTTAATGAAGTCGTTTGCACATGTATAGGAAACTGGCTACAGGATCGGGTACAGAGGATGGTTGTTAATGGTACAATCTCTATTTGGAGTAAGGTTCTTAGTGGGGTCCCTCAGGGCTGAGTATTGTGTCCACTTTTATTTAAATTGTTCATTAATGACTTAGGGGAGGGTATTGTAAGTAATGTATCAGTGTTTGCAGATGACACAAAACTATCCAGCCCAATTAATTCCATCCAGGATGTGGCATTCTTGCAACAGGATCTTGACAATCTGGCAATCTGGGAAGCTAAGTGGCAAATGAGATTCAATGTTGATAAATGTAAAGTCCTGCACCTGGGATGTAAGAATATCCAAGCCACTTATACCCTTAATGGGACTGCATTAGGCAAATCCATTATGGAAAAGGACCTTGGAGTCCATGTAGACGATAAACTTGGCTGTAGCAAGCAATGCCAGTCAGCAGCATCAAGGGCAAATAAGTTCTTGAGCTGTATTAAAGGGGCATAGAGTCACGGGAGGAGGGGGTCATTCTTCAACTGTATAGAGCACTTGTAAGGCCCCATCTAGAATATGCCGTACAGTTTTGGTCTCCGTCAGGACATTATTGTATTAGAGAGGGTACAGAGAAGATCAACTAAGCTGGTAAAAGGTATGGAAATCTTAGCTATGAGGAAAGACTGGCCAAATTGGGGATGTTCACGCTGGAGAAGAGGCACTTAAGGGGTGATATGATAACTATGTATAAATATATAAGGGGATCGTATAATAATCTTTCTAATGCTTTATTTACCAGTAGGTCTTTCCAGCTGACACAAGGTCACCCATTCCGATTAGAATAAAAGAGGTTCCGCCTAAATATTCGGAAGGGGTTTTTTACAGTGAGAGCTGTGAAGATGTGGAATTCTCTCCCTGAATCAGTTGTACAGGCTGATACATTAGATAGCTTTAAGAAGGGGTTGGATTGCTTTTTAGCAAATGAGGGAATACAGGGTTATTGGAAATAGCTCATCGTACAAGTTGATCCAGGGACTAGTCTGATTGCAATTAGGGATGTAGCGAACGTCGGAAAAAAAGTTCGCGAACATATTCGCGAACTTGCGTCAAAAATGCGAACGGTTCGCGAACGTCGCGAACCCCATAGACTTCAATGGGAAGGCGAATTTTAAAAGCTAGAAAAGACATTTCTGGCCAGAAAAATGATTTTAAAGTTGTTTAAAGGGTGCAACGACCTGGACAGTGGCATGCCAGAGGGGGATCAAGGGCAAATATGTTTCTAAAAAATCCATTGTTGACACAGCGCTGCGTTTTGTGCTGTAAAGGGCAGAAATCACACTACATTTCTAAACCTGTGTAATAAAATGCTTTAAAACGTCCGGCGTCTACATGCCAATCAAGTCGTGTAAAGGTTACAGCCTGTTCACACGCAAAGATGAAACGCGGCGCTTACTGCAACGCAAAAAAACGCAAAGAGCTTTAATGAATGATACCGTCAAGTGAGCAAATGATAGTTGTTAATTACTAGTTGAGCTTGTCACCTCCAGGATGTTCGTCCTGTTGGTGGCAATATTTCTGTAGTGGTGTGTTTAGCAGTCACCGTGCTTGTGCGCACGTGCACGGTCAGGCAGAGGTAATTCAATGTACAGTGAAGTGAACCAAAAAACACTGATTCTGCAGTGTGGGCCCAGTTTTGGTCTACTTTATTGATCACCTGCGGTGACCATAAAAGATGCGATTTTGCCACTGTTGCAGAACCCTGAAAAATTAGGCATGTGTACTTTCCTGAAAAATTATGTTTTTTTTGTCGCAGCCACTGAACCAGAAGGCCAGAAACAATATGCCATATAAATGCTGAAAATATAAATTTTTTTTTGTCGCAGCCACTGCAGCAGAGGCCAGAAAAAATATGCCATATAAATGCAAACAATATTAATTTTTTTTTGTCGCAGCCACTGCAGCACAGAGGCCAGGAAAAATATGCCATATAAATGCTGAAAATATTAATTTTTTTTTGTCGCAGCCACTGCAGCACAGAGGCCAGGAAAAATATGTCATATAAATGCTGAAAATATTCTTTTTTTTTTGTCGCACCCACTGCAGCACAGAGGCCAGAAAAAATATGCCATATAAATGCTGAAAATATTCATTTTTTTTTGTCACAGCCACTGAAGCACAGAGGCCAGAAAAAATATGCCATATAAATGCTGAAAATAGTCATTTATTTTTGTCGCAGCCACTGAAGCACAGAGGCCAGAAACAATATGCCATATAAATGCTAAAAATATTCATTTTTTTTTGTCACAGCCGCTGAAGCACAGAGGCCAGAAAAAATATGCCATATAAATGCTGAAAATAGTCATTTATTTTTGTCGGCAGCCACTGAAGCACAGAGGCCAGAAACAATATGCCATATAAATGCTGAAAATATTCATTTTTTTTTGTCACAGCCACTGAAGCACAGAGGCCAGAAAAAATATGCCATATAAATGCTGAAAATATTCATTTTTTTGTCACAGCCACTGAAGCACAGAGGCCAGAAAAAATATGCCATATAAATGCTGAAAATATTCATTTATTTTTGTCGCAGCCACTGAAGCACAGAGGCCAGAAAAACTCAGGATTTACCTGGATTCAAATTAAACCAGTAAGGTTTGCACCCTAGTTTGTAACGGTGGTGGAGGGAGGAGGACGCTAAAGGACAGCTGTGTGTGGAGTCATGAGGCGTGCAGAGAAGGACAGCTGCATGGGGAGTCAGAAACTCAGAACAAGTCTTCCGGCGTGCAGTAACCCTCCGAGATCCACCCCTCATTCATTTTAATAAAGGTCAGGTAATCCACACTTTTGTGACCTAGGCGAGTTCTCTTCTCAGTTACAATCCCTCCTTCTGCACTGAAGGTCCTTTCTGAGAGGACACTTGAGGCGGGGCAAGACAAGAGGTTCATGGCAAATTGTGACAGCTCTGGCCACAGATCAAGCCTGCACACCCAGTAGTCCAGGGGTTCATCGCTCCTCAGAGTGTCGATATCTGCAGTTAATACCAGGTAGTCCGCTACCTGCCGGTTGAGGCGTTCTTTGAGGGTGGATCCAGAAGGGTTCTGGCGCTGCCTTGGACAAAAAAACATTTGCATGTCTGACGTTACAGAGTGGCCAAAGTGCTTTGTCCTTGCAGGTGCGCTCGTGGCAGGATTACTGGCACCTCTGCCCCTGGAATGTTGATGAGTTCCTGAAGTGACATCACCCTTAAAAGCATTGTACAACATGTTTTGCAGGCTGGTTTGTAAATGCAGCATCCTTTCAGACTTGTGGTATGTTGGTAACATTTCTGCCACTTTATGCTTGTACCGAGGGTCTAGTAGAGTCGCGACCCAGTACAGGTCCTTCTCCTTAAGCCTCTTGATACGGGGGTCCTTCAACAGGCATGACAGCATGAAAGACCCCATTCTCACAAGGTTGGATGCAGAGGTATCCATCTCCGCTTCCTCATTATCAAGGACTGCATCATCCACGGTCTCCTCCCCCCAGCCACGTACAAGACCAGGGGTCCCCAAAAGGTCACCACTAGCCCCCTGTGAAGCCTGCTCCTCCTCCACAAAGCCACCTTCCTCCTCTGACTCCACTTCTGACACCTCTCCCTGCGTTGCAGCAGGTGCCTGGGTTCGTTCTGGTGATTCCGACCAGAAATCGTGCGCTTCCTGCTCCTCGTCACGCTGGTCTACAGCCTCATCTGTCACTCGTCGCACGGCACGCTCCAGGAAGAAAGCAAAGGGTATTAGGTTGCTGATGGTGCCTTCGGTGCGACTGACCATATTTGTAACCTCTTCAAAAGGGCGCATGAGCCTGCAGGCATCGCGCATAAGCACCCAGTAACGGGGGAAAAAAATCCCCAGCTCTGCAGATCCAGTCCTACCACCCAGTTCAAACAGGTATTCGTTGACGGCTCTTTGTTGTTGCAGCAGATGTTCCAACATGAGGAGCGTTGAATTCCAGCGAGTCTGGCTGTCGCAAATCAAACGCCTGACTGGCATGTTGTACCGATGCTGAATGTCAGCAAGGCGTGCCATGGCTGTATAGGAACGTCTGAAATGGGCCGACACCTTCCTGGACTGCCTGAGAACGTCCTGGAATCCTGGGTACTTTGAGACAAAACGTTGGACTATTAAATTCAGAACATGTGCCATGCAGGGCACATGTGTTAAATTGCCCAGTCTCAGTGCTGCCAACAGATTGCTTCCATTGTCACACACCACTTTTCCGATCTTCAGTTGGTGTGGGGTCAGCCACCGATCGGCCTGTGACTGCAGAGATGACAGGAGTACAGATCCGGTATGGTTTCTGCTTTCCAGGCACGTCATCCCCAAGACAGCATGACAACGGCGTACCTGGCACGTCGAATAGCCTAGGGGGAGCTGGGGGTGCACAGGTGTGGAGGAGGAGGACCCAGCAGCAGAGGAGGAAGAAGACGAGGTAGAGAGCGAAGGAGGAGTAGAGGTGGTGGCAGAACCGCGTGCAATCCGTGGCGGTGACACCAACTCCACTGTCGTTGTTGAGCCACACATTCCCTGCTTCCCAGCCATTACCAAGTTCACCCAGTGGGCAGTGTAGGTGACATACCTGCCCTGACCATGCTTGGAGGACCATGCGTCAGTAGTCAAGTGACAGAGATGCGGTGACTTGGCTCTGCACATGGTGGTACAGGTGTGGTATTCCCTTTTGCGGAAGGCCTCAGAGTCCACCAGCTGGTATGGTAAAAGCTGGCGGGCTAAGAGTGCAGACAAGCCAGCTGTCAGACGCCGGGCAAGGGGGTGACTCGCAGACATTGTCTTCTTACGCTCAAACATGGCCCTCACAGAAACTTGGCTGGGGGCAGATGACTGGGAATGGGAACTGGTGGTCAAGGTGGAAGGCGGAGTGGAGGGTGGTTCAGACGGGTCAAGGACAGCAGAGGTAGAGCAGTAAGATGCTGGACCAGAAGGAGGGTGGCTTTTAGTTTGCCTGTTGCCTTTGAGGTGTTGGTCCCAAAGTGCTTTGTGCTTGCCGTTCATGTGCCTTCGCATAGAAGTTGTACCTATGTGGCTGTTGGGCTTCCCAAGACTCAGTTTCTGACTGCACTCATTGCAAATTACAACGCTTTTGTCAGAGGCACACACATTAAAAAAAATCCCACACTGCTGACCTTTTTGAAGCTGGCAATCTGGCGGTAACAGTAGAAGTTGGCGGCGTTGGCGGCAATGGCGGGTGCGTTGGCCGGCTGACCACAGGTGCCGATACATGTTGTTGCCCTACTGTTCCCTGCGAGCTGTCCTCCCTGCTTCTTCCAAGTCTTATTCTCCTCCTGCCTCTCTGACTCTCCGTCTCTCCATCTGAACTATCCTCCTCTTGCTCTCTTCTACTGGGCACCCACAAAACATCAATCTCCTCATCATCATTCTCCTCAGATGCATCAATTTCTTCTGACAGCTCACAGAAGGAAGCAGCAGCTGGGACCTCCTCATCACTCATTATGTCCATCTCTGTTGTGTTCTCTGCCAGAATTAAATCTGGTGTAACGTCCTCATCTCCTTCATCTTCTTCTGCCAATAATGGTTGCGCATCACTCAGTTCAAGAAACTCATGTGAAAATAACTCCTCTGACTCCAGTGAAGAAGGGGCGCCGGTGGTGGAGGAAGTGTTACGTGGGGTGGCCATATCAGTGGAGGATGAGGATGTTGTGGTAAAGTTAGAAACGGTAGAGGATGGGGTGTGCTGTTTAAGCCAGTCAACTACCTCTTCAGCATTTTGGGAGTTCAGGGTCATTGCCTTTTTAAAACTGGGCAATTTCCTAGGGCCACAGGATAGCATAGCAGCACGGCCCCTAGTGCCTCTGCGTGGCGGCCTGCCTTTGCCTGGCATTATTTTTAAAACAACAACAACAACTCAGGTGCTGTTTCTGGAGACGGTATTATTATTGATATTTAGACAGAATGTGAACAAGCTCACACAGCTAGTTGGCCGTTGTTTGAAAATGAAGAACACAATGGGCAAACAAATTGAAACAATGCCTGCAAGGTCAACGTATACACTACTACAGCAGTGGATACGGAATATATTATTGCTGCTTGAAAAACGTCACTCAGGTGGTGTTTCTGGAGACGGTATTATTATTGATATTTAGACAGAATGTGAAAAAGCTCACACAGCTAGATGGCCGTTGTTTGAAAATGAAGAACACACTGGGCAAACAAATTGAAACAATGCCTGCAAGGTCAACGTATACACTACTACAGCAGTGGATACGGAATATATTATTGCTGCTTGAAAAACGTCACTCAGGTGGTGTTTCTGGAGACGGTATTATTATTGATATTTAGACAGAATGTGAAAAAGCTCACACAGCTAGATGGCCGTTGTTTGAAGAACACACTGGGCAAATAATGCCTGCAAGTGCACTACTATTGGTGCACTACTATGAAGAACAGCAAACAGCACTGTACACGTTAAAGAACAGTAAGATAAGTAAAATAAAAAAAAAATTATATGTATATTAAAAAAAAAAAAATTCTCGGGTTGGTGCTGCTGAACTACTAGGAGCAGCACAGTAGCACACCAATCCCACTCCCCAACACTGCTAGACTAATAGCACTGGGCTCTTATAGTAGCAACTAGCAAAGTAAAAAACAAAAAAGAAAATAAAAGCAGTCCTTACAAGGACTATTGGGTTATTACAGCAGTCAGCAGATGAGATCAGAAGAGATCAGTGCCCACAGCAGGCAGCTACATACAGAGCACTGCAGTAGAAGGTAGATTACTAGCCAGCAAAGCTACCTAACCTAAAATGTCCCTCAAATCCCTGCAGACTTCTGTCCCTCCAATACAGAGCAGTATCAAGTAGATTACTAGCCAGCAAATTTACTATCAACTGTCCCTCAAATCAGTGAAATCACTAACAGCTCTCTCCCTACACTAGCTCT
This sequence comes from Xenopus laevis, assembly GCF_017654675.1. Taxonomy (NCBI): domain Eukaryota; kingdom Metazoa; phylum Chordata; class Amphibia; order Anura; family Pipidae; genus Xenopus; species Xenopus laevis. Next base: position 54,113,311 of record NC_054382.1, on the reverse strand, counting down.
TCCAAGCACACACAGGCAGAATGAAAAAACGCTGCAGGGCTTCAGTTTATATATGGAAGGGGAGTGGTCCAGGGGGTGTGGGGGTGGTCCAGGAGGGAGAGCTTCCTGATTGGCTGCCATGTATCTGCTGGTCTGGGGTGAGAGGGCAAAAAAAAGCGCCAGGTAAGGCGAACCCAAAATGGCGAACGTCGCGCGACGTTCGCGAACATTCGGCGAGCGCGAACACCCGATGTTCGCGCGAACAAGTTCGCCGGCGAACAGTCCGCGACATCCCTAATTGCAATGCATTACAGTATAATTAGAATAGTTATATTAAAATCGAATCTCTGTTTAAATGGCTAGAATGATGTACAGGTAAAGTAGACAGGTAAAATAAAGCATGTTGCCGGACACAATTTGCAACAATAGGAGCCTTTGATCATGCTCTCCAACAGAGTTTAAAATGCAAAATGTATGTAAAGGGGTTTTAATTGCTTGGAACTTAACTAGAATAATTCAGCATTGTACACCTTTGATCTTATGTTGCCTTACTCATCTGTACACATATTATATTACTCCTTCTATTACTTTATTCAATTGAGTTCCTATTACCATAATTACCCTAGGGAATGACATGCATGTTAGATGGCATGTAGGACACTGGAGAGCTAACACCTTAGTCCTAACCTGGCCCTGTAGTACCTAACCCAGTGCACTCCCTATTTATATACCTGCTCCCACCCCTCTGTGATGTCACAGAAGGGGGTGGGGCACACCAGCATCAATAGATTAGAAGGTCACAAACCCACCTGTGGTCGATGTAAATTGTGCGAAAGTTGTCCCGAACCTGCCTGACCTTGCAACAGTTGTAAACCTTAAAAGGGACCTGCCACCAAGATATAAGAAGCTGCGTAATAAAATTTTAATTCAAATTAAACATGAAACCAAAATTATTTTTTTAACACATACCTGTTCTAAACTTTAAAAGTCTCCGTTGTTAAATCATATATTGTCTGCCCCTCCTTTATTAGGCATAGAGGCAGGACAGCCAATTTCTTTCACTTTCCATTCTGTACTTCCTAGATGTAACTCCACTCCCCACATTCCGTCTTCTTCCTCATCATCTAATTGTAAAGCCAGTGCATGGGATTCAGATGCCCCATCCTGGCACATCAATAAGATTTTGGCATGATGCAAAGCTTGCCTTAATAACAGTGTCCAAAAAATGGTGACTGTCTGCTTGCGGTGATTGTGAATTCCAAGAAAAAAAAAATAGGTGTAAATTATTTTTATAGTGTGGTTTATGTTTGCATGATTAACATCATAAAATTTGGAATGGTTTCTTAGGGTGACAAGTTCCCTTTAATACTAGATCAGTCAAATGCATTTGGAATAAGGAAAACAAATGTCAGGTATGATGCTGTTGCTTACTGCAAAGGTGCAAACCTGTTAAAAAAACAAGCACAAGTATATATAATAAAATATGCCAAAAATAATTAATCAATATCCTTCTATAAAAACATTATTCATTTATACAGTTCTCTCATGTTTTGAAGTGGGTATATTTTATATGATGAATAAAAGGCACGGTTTATCAAATGAAAACATCTTTGGGGAAATCTGGAACTGAATTAGCAGATAGTTTTTCATGTTGAATCTGGCCTAATATGTGCAGATGAAACAAGGAAGGACTGATGGTAATTTATCTTGCTGAACAAACTGTATCAAATGTTCTATTATGCCTGCACTATCTATATCAACTATCATCCAACAAGACATCTAGCCTTGACATTCCGCAATATATACTGCAATCTAATGCATTATTTTAAAAAAGTATTATATTGTCACATGTTTCATCCTAGTGTATAAATATTTAATATATTTAAAGTACATTATTAAATGATTTGTTATTATATTACTTAAAGCACCAGTGTAATCAATTTAATCTTAAAGGACAAGGAAAGTCTAAAATAGAATAAGGCTAGAAATGCTGTATTTTGTGCCTACTCAAACAAATGATTTATGCTTTCAAAGTTGGCCACAGGGGGCTGTCATCTTGTAACTTTGTAAAACATCTTTGCCTGACCCTGACCGTGCACATGCTCAGTGTGGTCTGGGCTGCTTAGGGATCGTCATAAACAAAGCTGCTTGAATTCTGCATGGCTGGTAAGTAAGGCCGGGGCTCCCCCCGCTGTTCATGAGTATGATTGTTTCCCTGCTCAGCAGTTAGGGACCATCTGACAATTCCTATCCACACCAGTAAATGAACGGAGAATTTCACTGCATACAGTCAGGTTTCCTATAAAAAAACGGTACACATTTTTTAATAAAAGTATAGTGGAGAAAGGTTTCTTTTTCATTAAAGAAAGTAAAAATGGGATTTTATTTTTTTACCTTTCCTTGTCCTTTAAGACAAGGACACCAAATCAGGCAACCTCCTCAAAACAATTAAAACAATTATAAACACAGTGTTAGGATACATATCAGACAACATCCTTGTTCTGATGTATGGATGCATTGCAATGGCAAACATAAATATAAAAATAAGGATAGTAACATAGTAACATAGTAACATAGTAAGTAAGGTTGAAAAAAGACACATGTCCATCGAGTTCAACCTTTTTTTTTTTTTTTGTTTATTAACTACGTATCTGCCAGTTGATCCAGAGGAAGGCAAAAAACCCATCTGAAGCCTCTCCAATTTGCCTTAGAGGGGGAAAAATTCCTTCCTGACTCCAAAATGGCAATCGGACTAGTCCCTGGATCAACTTGGACTATGAGCTATTTCCCATAACCCTGTATTCCCTTACTTGCTAAAAAGCCATCCAACCCCTTCTTAAAGCTATCTAATGTATCAGCCTGTACAACTGATTCAGGGAGAGAATTCCACATCTTCACAGCTCTCACTGTAAAAAACCCCTTCCGAATATTTAGGCGGAACCTCTTTTCTTCTAATCGGAATGGGTGACCTCGTGTCAGCTGGAAAGACCTACTGGTAAATAAAGCATTAGAGAGATTGTTATATGATCCCCTTATATATTTATACATAGTCATCATATCACCCCTTAAGCGCCTCTTCTCCAGCGTGAACATCCCCAATTTGGCCAGTCTTTCCTCATAGCTAAGATTTTCAATACCTTTTACCAGCTTAGTTGCCCTTCTCTGTACCCTCTCTAATACAATAATGTCCTGTTTGAGTGATGGAGACCAAAACTGTATGGCATATTCTAGATGGGGCCTTACAAGTGCTCTATACAGTGGAAGAATGACCCCCTCCTCCCGTGACTCTATGCCCCTTTTAATACAGCTCAAGACCTTATTTGCCCTTGATGCTGCTGACTGGCATTGCTTGCTACAGCTAAGTTTATCATCTACAAGGACTCCAAGGTCCTTTTCCATAATGGATTTGCCTAGTGCAGTCCCATTAAGGGTATAAGTGGCTTGGATATTTTTACATCCCAGGTGCATGACTTTACATTTATCAACATTGAATCTCATTTGCCACTTAGCTGCCCAGATTGCCAGTTTGTCAAGATCCTGTTGCAAGGATGCCACATCCTGGATGGAATTAATTGGGCTGGATAATTTTGTGTCATCTGCAAACACTGATACATTACTTACAACACCCTCCCCTAAGTCATTAATGAACAAGTTAAATAAAAGTGGACCCAATACTGAGCCCTAGGGGACCCCACTAAGAACCTTACTCCAAGTAGAGAATGTCCCATTAACAACCACCCTCTGTACCCGATCCTGTAGCCAGTTTCCTATCCATGTGCAAACGACTTCATTAAGCCCAACAGACCTTAGTTTAGAAAGCAGTCGTTTGTGGGGCACAGTATCAAACGCTTTGGCAAAATCCAAATAGATCACATCTACTGCCCCCCCACTATCCAGAATCTTACTTACCACATCATAAAATGCAATCAAATTCGTCTGACATGACCTATCCTTCATAAAGCCATGCTGATTGTTGCTCATAATGCCATTCATTAGGACAAAATTTTGAATGTGATCCCTTAACAAGCCTTCAAATAATTTGCCCACCACAGATGTCAAGCTTAGTGGCCTATAATTGCCAGGCTGAGATCGTAATCCCTTTTTAAATATTGGAATAACATCAGCTTTTCTCCAATCCATAGGCACCATACCAGATGACAGTGAATCTGAGAAAATCAGAAATAAGGGCTGGTCTAAAACTGAACTAAGCTCTCTTAGAACCCAGGGGTGTATGCCATCAGGCCCTGGAGCCTTGTTTACATTAATTTGTATTAAAGCTTTTTGAATCATATCCTGAGTCAGCCACTGAATAGATTGAGCTGAACCATTCGTGCAGTTATTAAGTGAGCCTGTGAACCCAGACTCCTCTATTGTATACACTGAAGAAAAGAACTGATTTAACACATTTGCCTTATCTGTATCTGTTACAACCATACTGGTACCATTATTTAATGGAGCAACACTCTCAACCTGCATCTTTTTACTATTAATATATTTAAAAAACTTTTTAGGGTTAGTTTTCAACTCCACCGCAATTAACTCTTCATTTCTTTTCTTAGCCTTCCGGATTGCTGATTTACAACATTTATTACAGTGTTTATATTCATTAAATGCAGCTTCTGTCCCTACAGATTTGTAGTTTTTAAATGCCTTTCTCTTCTTTCCCATTAACATCTTTACCTCTGTATTAAGCCACACAGGATGATTCTTAGAGCTTCTACATTTAGTCCTTAAGGGAATAAATTGAGAACAAAAAAGAAAAAAGAAAGTGGATACATTAAACTTCTACATTATCACTAAAAAAGAAATATAGTTGACATATATACCTACTGTATATCTGTTTTGTTTTCTACCAGCGGAACATCTTGTAACTCAAAATTTATTTCTGATATATAATATAGAACTGGCTTGGGATCCTTTATTCAGAAACCCATCCAGAAAGCTCTAAATCACAGGCAGGCCAGCTCCCATAGACTCAATTATAAGCAAATAATTCTAATAATTTTTAAAAAGGATCTTCTTTTTCTCTGTAATAATAAAATATTGCTAGTACTTAATGGTAACTAAGCTGCAGGAATCCATTTTGGTGGCAAACGGATTTATTTTAACATTTAAATGATTTTAATTATGTTTCTTAGGGGCATATTTATCAAGAATAAAATTTGTGAGTCATGTGAGGATTTTCTACCTTGGATAAACTCGAATTTCGAATGTTTATGGAAAAATCTGAATGTCAAAAACTTGCATGAAAAAGACAGGGAGAAAACTCGATAGAGTTCATGTCCCAAAAAAACTTGAATCGATCAAATTTATGTCCCGAATTTTCAGATAAAAAAACTATATTAGAATTTTCAAATTTTCTTTTCTTATTAACTCACAGACATTCGAGTTTTCAAAAATATAATTTGAATGTATGAGTTTGAGTGCATTTTGCAGAGTAAAAGGCTGCTACCAACTCACCAATACTGGAAGTGTGGATTATATCCTGTATTATATCCTTCTCTAGTGTGTTAAAGGATGTGAAGTTGAAGAAATCATAAATATATAGTATTTTTAATATCTTTCTAATGACTTTCATTAACTACCTGTTTATGGAAGAGTTGTTTAGATTTAATTTGAAGATCATCATGTTTTCATTTTTTTAGGCAATGTCTGAAATTGAGTTGAAATGGGAAATGGGTAAAGTATTGTGATGTAAATATATTGTTTTTTTTACAAGGGAAAGGTAATTACTGTATAACAAAAAGGAGTAAGGTGAGACGGTATACTGTTGAGTCCCACTAGCTATTCAAGACCATATCTAAGACATAAGATGAATCCATCCATGTAGATAGAGAACAAATAGTTTTGTCAATATTTAATAATTTAATTTTATATATGTACAGTATATGTACATATGTCAAGGCATCTGCAGTCTTCTTCAAATGCAGGTGCAGGGTCAATAAATGAAATGCACTGATTCAAGAGGACCCACACTCCATATCAAATAAATCTATATGTAAAACAATATAATAATATGGACTAACAGTACTGATAAACTGAACTTTCTTGGTCTACAAATTATTATTAGGAAAATTCCAATGCACCTTTAGTGGTTCATGTGCACATAAATAAGTAATACCTTGCACTAAGCCAACTAATTGCCTTTACAGTCTGTAAACTCATTTACTATAATTCCAAATTGGTGGGTGATTATAATTTTCTATAGGTCTTCTGGATAATTTAAGTATATTAAAACTAACTGGATAAAATGGCCATATGCAAGGCCTACAGAAATTAAATAAATATAGCGACCAGGAATCAGTATTGTATATCAGCCAATTCAAAGTGGACATTCTGAACTTTTGTTAATGTCTTCTTTTGTCACATAGGATAGGACTTTCCTGTTCTGTGATCTAACTTTTCTTTTTAATTTTCTTAGGTGATAAAAGCTTGAAGCGGTTAAATAGTGTTTCTTCTGTGGAAATCCTTACATCTGACCCAATGCAAGCTGATGAAGCAGAATCCATTTATAGTTATACAGAAGATTCGGGGATGGTGAGCTCACTTTCAGACAGTGTGTCTCTGGATTTGTATAGTGACATCACGCAAAGCAAAGCGAGCCTCTTGAATCAGGAAAATGCAAATGAATTTTTGAGAACCGACATTCACAATAGTAATAACTCAAGCAATATGCAGGCAAGGTAAGATTCCATAGCCATTAAATAGTTACATAGTTAAATTGGGTTGAAAAACGATAAAGTCCATCAAGTTCAACTCCTCCAAATGAAAACCTAGCATCCATACACACACCCCTCCCTACTTTCACATAAATTCTATATACCCATATCTATACTAACTACAGAGTTTAGTATCACAATAGTCTTTGATATTATGTCTATCCAAAAAATCATCCAAGCCATTCTTAAAGGCTGACTGAATCGGCCATCACAACATCACCCGGAAGTGCATTCCACAACTTCACTGTCCTGACTGTGAAGAACCCCCTACGTTGCTTCAAATGAAAGTTATTTTCTTCTAGTCTAAATGGGTGGCCTCTGGTATGGTGATCCACTTTATGGGTAAAAAGGTCCCCTGCTATTTGTCCTCTAATGTACTTGTAAAGTGTAATCATGTCCCCTCGCAAGCGCCTTATTTCCAAAAGAAAACAACCCCAACCTTGACAGTCTACCCTCATAATTTGTCTTCCATCCCTCTAACCAATTTAGTTGCACGTCTCTGCACTCTCTCCAGCTCATTTATATCCCTCTTAAGGACTGGAGTCCAAAACTGAACTGCATACTCCAGATGAGGCCTCACCAGGGACCTATAAAGAGGCATAATTATGTTTTCATCCCTTGAGTTAATGCCCTTATTTATGCAAGACAGAACTTTATTTGCTTTAGTAGCCACAGAATGACACTGCCCAGAATTAGACAACTTGTTATCTACAAAAACCCATAGATCCTTCTCATTTAAGGAAACTCCCAACACACTGCCATTTAGTATATAACCTTGCATTTATCAACCTTGAACCTCATTTTCCAGTTTGCTGCCCAGTTTTCCAACTTAGACAGGTCACTCTGCAAAGTGGCAGCATCCTGCATGGAACCTATAGTTCTGCACAATTTAGTATCATCTGCAAAAATAGAAACAGTACTTTCATTGCCCACCTCCAGGTCATTAATAAACAAGTTGAAAAGCAAGGGACCTAGTACAGAGCCCTGTGGTACTCCACTAACAACACTGGTCCAATTAGAAAATGTTCCATTTACCACCACTCTTTGTAGTCTATATTTTAGCCCGTTCTCTATCCAGGTACAAATACTATGATCCAGGCCAACATTCCTTAATTTAACCAGTAACCTTTTGTGTGGCACTGTATCAAATGCTTTAACAAAGTCTAAGTAAATCACATCCACTGCCATCCCAGAATCGAGGTCCCTACTTACCTTCTCATAAAAAGACATTAAGTTAGTCTGGCAATATCTATTACGCATAAAACCATGCTGGCGCAAACTCATAGTATTGTGATTTGCTATGAAGTCCGGTATCTTATCCTTTATTAACCCTTCAAAAAGCTTTCCTACCACTGCTGTCAGACTAACTGGCCTATAGTTTACTTTGGCATTACACAGCTCACACAACACACTGCATGTAACAATATTAATTTCAATAAAAATTTTTTGATCTTTTTAATTGAAGTGATATTGTGAGCCATCTACGAGCAAAATAGACCAATATATCATTTAACGATACAGCATACTTTATTGTTGCATCTAATGCACACCATTCATCTTATAAAAGAAGGAATGGTTGGATAAAGTATCTTTCTTGCAAAAATTCTCCATATTCCAGTAGTGGTTTTTGAATGACTGGCAATATAATTAAACCTAATACAACTTTTTGGTGGTCAAGTTTTTTAAGCACAAACACAAGGTCTTCAGACACAGGGAGTACATGAATGTGGCTCATTGATGAGGTCATCACTCCAACCTCCTGTAGTCCTGACCAGACTTCTCAAGGTGGGCATATCAGGAGAGAGTGACCTTGCCAAACAAGCAGCTCTTTGCATGTTTGACCAGCTTTGCCCTCCCAAGGAGTGGTCGAACCAACTGAGATCACACTGAGAGCATGGCCTGTAATACTCCAGGTGATCTCAAAGAACCCCAAGCTAATGTCAAAAGAACTAAAAGTGTCTCTTGCAATGGTGAATGTCATTGTTTATATGTTCTCCATAAGGAGAACACTGAACAATATTGGTATGCATTACAATGTTTTAAAGAGAAAGCCACTACTATCCAAAAAGAAAATTTTTGGACATCTTCTATTAGTTAAAAACCACTCTGATAAATGTGAAGGCTATTGTAAGTATGTGCATTGCACTAACCTCTTTTGAGGTTAGCTATGAAGTGCTAATTAATAGGGATGTAGCGAACTGTTCGCCGGTGAACTTGTTTGCGCGAACTTCGACCGTTCGCGTCCGCCGAATGTTCGCGAACGTCACGCGACGTTCGCATTTTGCGTTCGCGTTCGATTCGAATACAAATCGTTCGACCATTCGAATTCCTTCGACCGCTAAAAATCGAACGATTTCCATTCGTTCGAACGATTGTAAGCATTCGATCGAATGAAAAGCATTCGATCGAATGATTCGATCGTTCGATTAGAATGAAAATCGTTCGATCGAACGATTAAAATCCTTCGATCGTTCGAATCGAACGATTTTAGCGGGTGTTCGAAGTTCGCAAACTGTTCGCGAACGTTCGCATTTTTTGCCGGCGTTCGCGAACACCAAATCGGCAGTTCGCTACATCCCTACTAATTAATTGTAGGTAGGAAACTAAACAAACAAAGTACAATTTCTAAGTACTGAACATACCACATCATGTGCTAGCAATGTTTTGCCAAAGGTTAGCCGAAAAGGGCCAATTATGGTGCTTCTTTAAGCAGGTCAGGAAAGGATAACGCTGTGCTCAAGGAAGAATAAATACGCTGAGTACATTTGTAGATTCCTTAGCAAAACAAGTTCTTAAACAAGAAAAATCTCAGCTATTTCTTTCATTTTCTTTTCAAAGTGCTGCCTATATGCACTGCTTATATGTGCATAAATATATCTGCAAGAAAAATAAACTTATTATAGATCTGTTTTAGATCCAGTGGAGGATGTGGAACAAGCAGGAATTAAAGGAACCATTATATGGATTTCCCAGCATTGTACGGGGCAGAGTGTTGTCCTATCTCCACAGAAGAATGCATAGGCTTATCTTTCATAGCTGCTAATCAGTGTCTCATGCCAAAATACTGTATGGACACATGTAATATCAATGGTTTGAAAAGAAACCCAAGTACTTAGTATATTACATACATTATTAAAAAAGCAACATAGTTTGCAAATCTAAATTGTTAATGAGTAATATTTTTAGAAAACCCAAGGCATCAAAGATGGCAGCTGATGTACTTAGAAGCTATTTCATTGACACTGTTACATAAAGAGAGGAGGAAGCGGGTGAATAGAGTGTAATGTTATGTTTAGATGAAGCTATCTCTAGTAGTGTTCCTTTACCTTTACTTCACATACAATACCCTTTGATTTTGTTTCTTCCAATTTTGCAAAACCACATTTATCACAAATATCACATTGTTACCTAAAATGGCAATCTGGAAGGTATCTAATGTCATCAGTTCTTTAAGAGAATTCTTGAGTATTGTCTATCCAGTACTAAACAGGCCCATATACTGTGTACTGAGTTGTGATATTAAGATTCATCCCCTACATACACCCAGTCAAAACATGGTTATGAAGTACCACAAATTATATTAATATCTTTCATTACTCATGTTTTAAAACATTAATGAAATTGTTCTTTAGCTGTTGCTAGATATCTCCTAGCATTATCCATCAGATTTACTGTATATTATGTCATATGACTTTTGTTAAAGAGTTTGGTGATCTATACAGTACATTCTTAACATATTGAAAAGAAAAATATACTTGTTCTGTGTTATACAGTTGAATGTTTGGAACATGGCACTCCAAAGTTTGTTTTGTTTGTGCTTCATGCATAGTAAAATAATCTATATGCATGGACACTTGTAGCTAGTCCAAAGTTAATTTATCTGACATTGAATTAGACCAGTGCTGTCCGATTTCTATGATACCGAGGGACGGAATTTTTCTAATCTACATGGTGGAGGGCCGATAACGGAAGCCAGTGCTAGCCACTCCCTAATTTAGACCACACCCACTTTAAACCACACCCATGTTACCGCAAGACCATGTCCACATTAATAGCACACCAAAAAAACAAATGGTTGGTGCTCACTGCAGGAATCAGGGCCAGAACTAGGGGTAGGCAGAGTAGGCGGCTGTCTAGGGCGCCATCATTGAGGGGTGCACTTTTAAGGGGATTTTTTTCATTTTTTAAATTTTTTCATCTTTTTCAAGCATTTATTTAATAATTTGTTTCAGTAATCATGGTCACCCAGTCGGGTGGAATCCATCTCCTTCACCTTCTTCCTCTTGCAGGCAAGTAATAGCTCCTTCTGTGTGGTGCAGCGCGACGTTTGTACACACATCAATGACGTCACTGATGTGGTTGGGTGACAGAGAGAGGCAGAGAGCTGGCGGGCTGCTTGGTGTGGCTCGCTCTCGCTGCTCTCAGCCTTGCACAGTTGCACTAAACTTTTTATTATTATTATTATTAACATGTATTTATATAGCGCTAACATATTGCGTAGCACTGTAAAGTAAATGTGATTATACAACTACATCACATGACTTCTCGAAAGAAGTGCGTTTTCAGAGATTTCTTGAAAGTAGAAAGGTTGGGAGAAAGTCGGACAGACCGTGGGAGAGCGTTCCAGAGGAGGGGTGCAGCCCTTGCAAAGTCTTGAATGCGAGCATGTGAGGAGGTAATGAGAGAAGAGTTGAGTAGCAGGTCAGTAGAGGAGCGTAGTAAGCGAGTGGGTGAGTATATAGAGATGAGTTCAGAGATGTAGGGTGGGGCAGAGTTTTGAAGTGCTTTGAAAGTCAGTGTCATTAATTTGAATTTGATTCTGAAAGGTAATGGAAGCCAGTGCAGGGATTGACAGAGTGGCGAGGCAGAGGAGGAGCGGTTGCTGAGGTGTATGAGCCTCGCAGCAGTGTTCATTATGGACTGGAGAGGTGACAGTCTCTGGAGGGGGAGGCCAATTAAAAGAGAGTTACAGTAGTCTAGACGCGATATGATGAGAGAGTGAATAAGAATTTTGGCAGCGTCTTGGGTGATAAATGATCGTATTTTGGATATGTTCCTTAGGTGGAAGTGACAAGATTTAATAAGTGACTGGATATGAGGAGTGAATCACAGGGCAGAATCTAGGATAACCCCAAGGCACCGGGCCTGGGGAGAGGGGGTGATAGTGGAATTGTTAACTATGATGGATACTTCGGGGATGCTACTGGTGTTAGTTGGAGGAAAGAGAACCATTTCAGTTTTAGAGAGGTTTAATTTAAGGTAGCGTTGTGACATCCAGGTAGAGATAGCGGACAGGCAGGAGGAGACGCGAGTTAGGAGTTCTGGGTTGAGATCAGGAGATGAGAGATAGATCTGAGTATCGTCAGCATAGAGGTGGTAGTGGAAACCATAAGAATTTATTAATTTGCCAAGGGAGGAAGTATAGAGGGAGAATAGTAATGGTCCCAGGACAGAGCCTTGGGGAACTCCAACAGAAAGAGGTAGGGGAGAAGATGCTACTCCATTGTAGGAGACACTGAAGGAACGATTGGTGATGTAAGAAGAGAACCAGGACAGGGCTGTGTCACGAAGGCCAAGTGACTGGAGGGACTGGAGGAGGAGAGGGTGATCTACAGTGTCAAATGCGGCTGAGAGATCAAGCAGTATTAGTAGTGAGAAGTGATTGTTGGCTTTAGCGGTTAAAAGGTCATTAGTCAGTCGAGTCAGGGCAGTTTCCGTGGAGTGTTGTGGCTTAAAACCAGATTGTAGGGGGTCCAGCAGGTTATTGTCAGAGAGGAATGAGGTAAGTCGGTTGTAGACTAGGCGCTCAAGTAGTTTAGAGATGAAAGGTAGCAGAGAGATAGGTCGGAGGTTGTCAAGATTGGAGGGATCAAGAGAGGGTTTTTTCAGAATGGGGGTGACAAGAGCATGTTTTAGTTGAGAAGGAAACAGTCCAGTTGAGAGGGAAAGATTAAATAGGTGAGTTAAGGCTTTGATTAGACAAGGATTGGTATTGCGGAGAAGTTTTGAGGGAATTGGATCAAGCGGGCAGGTGGTAAGGTGAGAAGAGGCCAGAAGCTTTGAGACTTCCTCATCAGTGACAGGGGTGAAGGAGCACAGGAGGGACTGAGGAGTGTGGAGGGAGGGTGGTGGAAGTCTAGGGGGGTTGAGTAGTGTAATGTCCCTTCTGATAGTGTCAATTTTGTTTTTGAAGTGCTCAGCAATATCTTGAGCAGAGACAGATGTGCATGGAGGGGGTGGAGAAGGGGAAAGGAGAGTGTTAAAGGTGGAGAAAAGTTGTGCTGGTTTTTTAGAAAGGGAGTTAATGAGTGAAGTAAAGTATGTTTGTTTGGCTTGGAAGAGGCTGGTGTTAAAGGAGCGCAGGGCAGATTTGTAGCTCCAAAAGTCTGATTCTGAACGGGATTTGCGCCAGCGACGCTCTGTACTGTAAAGTGTGAAGCTTCCTGCTGGTATTTGGGGACCATTTGTTTGCCATTTGTTTGCTGTTGCTGCTGGCACAGGTACATAAATACTTGGGGGCAATATGATGCGATCAGATTTATTTTTGACTGCTGCTGGCACAGGTAAAGATTGGGGGCAATGTGATGGCTGCAGGAAGGCTGTATGATGAATGGCTGCTGAGCTTGCTGGTACAGGTATGGGGGGGGTGTTATGGATGGCTGCTGGGCTTGCTGGTACAGGTATATGGAGCAGTAATATAAATGAAAAAATGTTGTACACTTTCTTGCTCTCTTTATTTAAAAACCATCATGGTAAGGAGGGAAATGGTAATGCAGGACAGGGGGCATGAGTGAAGCTCTTGCCTAGGGTGCCGAACTACCTTGTGCCTGCCCTGGCAAGGATGTCACTCATATGTGAAAAAAGCTCAGTAATATAAGACATACCCATAAATCCATATGCCTCCTCCTCCCCTGTGTATAATACAGTACCCCAGCATATGATTAAACACCTTAGGGACCACTAACAATAATTTTCAATTGCTAACAAACCCCCCAGAACAAATACCAAAGTATGACACACACAGGGAGCATAGGGAAGGCAGAACAGAGCAGGAGACAGGAATCAGGACCAGTCTAATATGTACTACATACAGTGACACAGTGCTGGTGCCCTATTAGCATTTTGTATAAGGTGTGAACAGGTGAACAATGTGGGCAGTTTCAGTCTGGGTTTCGGGTGAGAAAGAGAAAGTATAGAGCCACGTCACCAAGTCAGATGATTCATCGGCGGAAGTGACGTAGGCGGAAGTGACGTCACATACCCGGAAGTATAGGAAGCACACAAACAAAGGGCCCTGTTAGTGATTGATTAGAGTATTTATACCTCTACCAAACTCGGTAAACATCAGAATCCCCTTTGCAAAGGCCTTGGTGCCAAAACGTTGGGGCCATTCTCATTTTGCTGGTAGGTGTATCCTCTCCTTGTTGATGTCTTGTTTGCTGTGCATAATTAATGTGTGGTAGACATTGTATATTGTTTTTGATGTTGTACAAATTATGCCATTTGTTCTATGGCATTGTTTATGTGATTTTTTTCTGCATAAAAGTAAAACAAAAATTTTTCTTAAAACCACTCGTGTTCTCTAAATTGTAAATTGTATTTTTTAGAGTAGACATATCTTACCTAGTAAGGGTTGTTGATTAGTAATTTCTGCAAAATGGCAGTAACCCATACACCTACAAATTATAATGTTTGGTTCATTAAAAAATTACTAGTACATCAATTGACTCAATTTCAAAGCAATTGACCTTAGAGATTCTCCATTACTGGGTACTGAATTTGTATAACTGGTGGCAGTAACATGTCCTAGAAGGGATACAAACAGAGACATGTAGAAGCAGATGGATTTATACCTTGAATTGGAAAAGATTTCTGTGCAGAGTAAAGAAAAGTACAATGCAGTCACGACAATCACAATTAATCAGAACAGTGAAATATTGAGCCATTTGAACCATTCAAATGTGTCATTCCTCTGATTAATTATTCATAAATGTAAAATATATCTAAATATTTGCAAAGGTGTTTAACTTAATTTACATGACTCAAGATGAAATGAACGTATTCACTCTTGTGAGACCATATTAAATTTAGCTCCAATTAATACATTTTACAGTATTATTGCTAGAAATTTCTGAGACATAATGTGGAGTAGTTAGTGCTCCTTTTGTGGATAGATAGATAGATAGATAGATAGATAGATCAGTTTCATGCACAGCAGAATTGAAAGAAAACAATTCATATTCCCATTCAGGGATCAGGCTCACCTAACCTTACAAAGCTTTTAACCCTTTAAGTGCCAGCAGAATTTCACATTTTGTTTACGCGAAATGCCAGCCGTTTTTGAAACATTTTGTGCTCTCTCACTTTAGGGGCATTTTCTGAAGGGAAACCTATAGTTTACCTAGGAAAACTATACATTGTTTTTTTCGGTAGAAACTGAGCTTTCTAAATCTGCCTGAGTTTTCATGTATTTCCACCTGTGCAAAAAAATTTATAGTGCTAAATACCAAAAAAAAAAATGAAAAATTACCATTTTTCATCGTATATCAATTTATACGAGAAAAATATTTCATTTTACGGATGAAAATCCAACTGATTTGGAAAGCCTTATGTCTCTCGAACGTGCCAATACCAGATATGTATAGTTTTAGGGAGATTTAGGACTTCTGTACAGCAAAAACTCCCGGCAGTATATTACCAAATTTTGAAAGCACTAAGGCAGAAAACGGCATGCTTTAGATTCCAATGCAAAAAATCCTGAAACCGTAGGTTTACCCCAGAAAACCATACATTTTTGAAAAGTACACATTCTGCCGATTACAAAATGGGTAACTATGTCTCTCTACTCTCAACTACCAAACATAAAAGCTTGTCTGAACATAGCGGTTTTTCAAAAAAAAATTCAAAATTCTGAAAAATAATTTCAAAGGTTTTATTTTGCTGCTCTGCATAGCCCAAACTATATTAGGTACCAAGAAAAAGCACCTGAAATATGATTGCCAGGGGTCCACTGAACAGTTTGATAACCATTATGCATAGGTTTACCAAAGTATCTGGTATTTAGAGACACCAATATGAAGTTAGCACATCCAAATTGTTCAGGACTTTACTTCAGCTACTGAAAAATCAACACATTGACTGCATTTTTTGTGGGGTAAAAACACAGAAATATATGTTTACCCCCCAAACCCATATATTTTTGGAAAGTACACATTCTACAGAATCTAAAATGGGTACCCATGCCTTTTTGCTCCAAACTACTGAGTCGCAAGGCTTTCCCAAAATTTTCGGTATTGGTGAAATATCTGAAAATTGCCTCAAACCTTCAACTTCCGAGCACCATATCACCCATGTATCATTACGCACCAAGAAAAAGCACCCTAAATATGATTGCCAGGGTTCCTCTGAACAGTTTGGTGGCCATTGTTCATAGGTTTACCAAAGTATCTGGCATTTAGAGGCCCCAAAATGAAGTTAGCGCATACAAACAGTCCTGTGGGTAACCAGCTAATGAAAAATCAAAACATTGACTTCATTTTTGTGGGGTAAAAACACAGAAATATATGTTTACCCCCCCAAACCCATATATTTTTGGAAAGTACACATTCTACAGAATCTAAAATGGGTACCCATGCCTTTCTGCTCCAAACTACTGAGTCGCAAGGCTTTCCCAAAATTGTCGGTTTTGGTGAAATATCTGAAATTGCCTCAAAGCTTCAACTTCCCAGCACCATATCACCCATGTATCAATTACGCACCAAGAAAAAGCACCCTAAATATGATTGCCAGGGTTCCTTTGAACAGTTTGGTGGCCATTGTTCATAGGTTTACCAAAGTATTTGGCATTTAGAGGCCTCAAAATGAAGTTAGCGCATACAAATAGTCATGTGGGTAACTTCAGCTAATGAAAAATCAACACATTGACTACATTTTTGTGGGGTAAAAACACAGAAATATATGTTTACCCCCCAAACCCATATATTTTTGGAAAGTACACATTCTACTGAATCTAAAATGGGTACCCATTCCTTTCTGCTCCAAACTACTGAGTCGTAAGGCTTTCCAAAATTGTCGGTTTTGGTGAAATATCTGAAAATTGCCTCAAACCTTCAACTTCCCAGCACGATATCACCCATGTATCATTACGCACCAAGAAAAAGCACCCTAAATATGATTGCCAGGGTTCCTCCGAACAGTTTGGTGGGCATTGTTCATAGGTTTACCAAAGTATCTGGCATTTAGAGGCCCCAAAATGAAGTTAGTGCATACAAATAGTCCTGTGGGTAACTTCAGCTAATGAAAGATCAACACACAGGAGAAAGCTCTCTGTTTAGTGCTGAATTAAGCATTGGAAAATTCCTGTTGAGACAGGATTTTTTGTTATCACTTGGTGTGTGAATGTGTTGTCCACTTGGTGGGTGAAATTTGGGAAGTTTTGAGTTGATTTTCTTTACTAAAATCGATTTTTCTTTTGACCCTGAAGGTGAGTGATTCCTAGCCCAGTTCCTTTCACTTGCTCTGGGCTACAAACTCACTGTTAGATCCCCTACCCCTCCCCCGCACCTGGGTGTCAGTTTCATTTGCATTTTTCTCTTGTTTCAGCACAAATTGTTTAATTTTTGTACAGATTGAGTGGATATTTTGATTTTGCACTCAGTTCTGTGAGGAGAGAAAGCTAAAGGGAGAAGGATTTAATATAAGTATAATATAAATCTTTTCCAGCAGCAGCAGTGCAGCTCCCAGGCACCTGCTCACATTAACCCTCTCCCTGCCACAGCTTCTCAACTTAAAACTTACTTTTTTGTTAATCAATAGTATAAAGCTTTCTTTTTGTGTGGTGTTGTGTAAAATAATGGGAGGGAATAAAAAGGAAAGTTATAAAAAAACATCTCTTGGTTCTAAAGCAAAGGACCTGAAAAACCCAGCTGTAGCTCTGCAAGGAAACACCAGTCAGAGCCCATGTCAAAAAGCCCCATTGCCTCTACTTCTGCTGCTGCAGCCAATGTGACCCCTGCTAAAACATTGCACACGCGGTAGCTACTGGCAGCAACCCTAGCCAAGTCACTGCTGGGGTAAGAGAAGCTTACAAGGAAGCATGGGGTCAGATGCCTAATGTCAAGCACTCATGGCATAGAGGCTTATATAAAGGCTGCAGCTGAAGTGGTGGGCCACTCTGCAGTAGTGGCAGCAAGTAAAATGTATGGGAAAGCCATAATCTTTGCCCGTACTCTAACTGCAGTGCATACTCTGGTACAGAGGGGTATCACAGTGGGAGGGAGTTATGTCCCTGTAGAACCCCTAGAAGGATTGGGCACAAGGGTGGTTTTATCTAATGTGCCCCCCTTCCTGCAAGACCACTTATTGTACCCCCACCTGCAAGCCCTTGGGGAGTTAAAATCAAATATGTCTAGAATTCCCCTGGGATGTAAGGAGAGCAGACTGAGGCACGTCCTTTCCTTTAAAAGGCAGGTGCAACTACTTTTACCTCGGGGGCAAGACACTATTGAGGGGTCTTTCGGGGTTCCATTTGAAGGGGTGCTGTATAAAATTTTTTACAGCACAGAGGAAGTGAGGTGCTTCCTTGCAAGAACCTGGGGCACACTCGCCAGAGTTGCCCCAAAGGGCAAATTAAGACCACAGCCCCTGTTCCTGCTCCCAGTGCCTCAATAAAACATCTTATCCTGCTGGGACTATTTCAGCAGGGTCCTCAAAGGGGATATCTCCTTCACTAAAGAACCTCAAGGTGGCTGTTACACAACCCACCTCTACAACATCCAAACCTCCTCCTTCTTCACTGAAGACATCTAAGGCTGCAGCATGTCTTACAATGCAGCAAAAGAGAAGGGGGGAAAACATGTCAAAGCTTCCCCCAGGGTCACAGTTGTTCCTACCACAAAAAGTGTACCCCTGTTATGGGCACCCTGAAGGTGTGGGGGGTACCATGATTGCAACACCTGTTGGGGTTGGGGCAGATAGTGGCCTTTCCTCTTCAGATGCCAAGAAAAAGAGGAAATTTAAATCAAACTGGCTGGTACCTGAGGAATGGGCATCAGTGGTTAATGATGGGGCACCCCCATCCAAGGGTAAAAAGGGTAGCAAAACTTCTGCTCCTCATGTGGTGACATTGTCTGGCCCAACTGTTGGGTCACGATCAACCGGTGTCAGACCATGCACTCTTGCCTCCAGACCAGGT
Source organism: Xenopus laevis (assembly GCF_017654675.1). Lineage (NCBI taxonomy): Eukaryota > Metazoa > Chordata > Amphibia > Anura > Pipidae > Xenopus > Xenopus laevis. Next base: position 54,094,420 of record NC_054382.1, on the reverse strand, counting down.
GGGGAATAATGAGGTTAATGGTCTGCATGGCCGTGAACATGGCAGTGTTGGTTTCCCCACAGAGTTAGGGGTGCAGTATCTGCCTCAAAATCATTTGGAAGATCTTCCCTTGGAGTGTAAAGAGACACCTAATGAGACTCCTGCAGAGTGGGCAGTCAGTGTTCCTGAGGTGCTGAGATTTGGCACTGCAACCAGCCTCAGTTTTTAGTGCCTCAGGGTATTTCACTCCAGGAGGGGGAGAATATTGGGCTAACCCCCATACAGGACCCTGCAGATAAAACTGCTGGGAAGGATGGTGAGGGTGGAGTTGTAAATACGGTGGAGGGTAGCCAGACAACCTCTACTGTTCATGCTAAAATCTCTCCTCCCTTGTCTTCAACTGACCCAAATGTTATTGCCATCCAGAAAGCACAGGAGGTAGTAGAGAGGGCAGAGGCTAACCATCGAGCCTCCAAAGCTCTACCTGTTGCTGGGGAGCTAATTAGTTCTGTTGCTCCTGTGTCAAACACTTCCAAATGTGTTTCAAGTGAAGTTGAGGGAACACCTGAGCCATTGCAGGGTCTCAGAAAAGTGATTCTGATACTTTTCCTGTAACAACTTGTGGAGAGATTCTCAAAGCTCTAGTGGAGAGGGGAGATTATCAATCCCTTAGCCAGGAAGAGCTCATGGATGAGGGGAACATCGAAGAGGAGGTTGACATAGGAGTGGCAAATCCTTCTACCCCAATCATCCCTGCTGAGGAACTCAAAAAGTTTCTTGAGAGCACCCTTGGTGTTAAATTAGAGAAGAAGATGCACATGGCTCTGGAGAAGTGGCATGATTTGCCTTTAGTTATCAATTCTGTGAGACAATACATTAAGGTCATAAAAGAGGCCAAGAACTATGGAACAGCGGAATATCTCCGTATAATGAAGTTTCACAAAAAATGTTTGTCTCATCAGACCTTGATGAAGGTTAAAGCACTTCCTAAGACTCAGTAATGGCCTTGAGTATAAGCACACTTAATACTAATGGCTGTCGGAATCCTTTCCGAATGTTTCAGGTACTCTCCTTTCTTCGTCAAGGAGGGTACTCTGTGAGTTTCCTCCAAGAGACCCACACCACTCCAGAGCTTGAAGCAAGCTGGAATCTGGAGTGGAAGGGAAGGGTCTTTTTTAATCACCTCACTTGGACATCATGCGGGGTGGTGACCCTTTTCTCAGATTCCTTCCAGCCAGAGGTCCTGAATGCTACCTCTGTCATCCCTGGCCGTCTATTGCATCTTCGGGTCCGGGAGTCAGGTAGAACATATAATCTAATGAATGTGTATGCTCCTACTACCGGACCAGAGAGGGCACGGTTCTTTGAAAGTTTGTCAGCCTACATGGAGACAATTGACTCTGATGAAGCCTTGATTATAGGGGGTGATTTTAATTACACCCTTGATGCTCGAGATCGCAATGTACCCAAGAAAAGAGACTCGTCTGAGTCCGTTTTGCGAGAACTAATTGCTCATTTCTCCTTGGTTGATGTCTGGAGAGAACAGAACCCAGAGACGGTTGCTTTTACCTATGTCAGGGTGAGAGATGGTCATGTTTCTCAATCCCGGATTGATAGGATATATATATCGAGCCATCTCATGTCACGAGCCCAGTCGAGCACCATTAGATTGGCACCATTCTCAGACCACAATTGTGTATCCCTGAGAATGTCAATCGCACCATCTCTGCCAAAAGCTGCTTACTGGCACTTTAACAACAGTTTATTAGAAGATGAGGGTTTTGCAAAGTCAGTCCGGGATACATGGAGAGGCTGGAGGGCCTTTCAGGATGAATTTGCCACATTGAACCAGTGGTGGGATGTAGGCAAGGTTCACCTAAAGCTCTTGTGTCAAGAGTATACCAAAAGTGTGAGCGGGCAGTGCAATGCAGAGATTGAGGCACTGAATGGGGAGGTGCTTGATCTTGAGCAAAGGCTATCAGGCTCTGAAGACCAAGCCCTTCAGTGTGAATATCTAGAAAGGAAAGAAGCGCTGGCGTAACATGGAACAACGACAGGCTCGTGGTGCCTTTGTGCGAAGCTGGATGCAGTTACTTTGTGATATGGATCGTGGTTCCCGATTCTTCTATGCTCTGGAGAGGAAGAAGGGGAACCGAAAACAAATCACATGCCTTTTTGCGGAGGATGGAACCCCCCTTGAGGATCCGGAGGCTATCCGGGACAGAGCCCGGTCCTTCTATCAAACCTTTTTTCTCCAGATCCCATCTCTCCAGATGCCTGTGAGGAGCTATGGGATGGGCTTCCAGTGGTCAGTGAGAGGAGAAAAGAGAGGTTGGAAACACCAATCACTCTAGATGAACTCTCTCAAGCACTCCGTTTAATGCCCCACAATAAATCTCCTGGGCTTGACGGACTGACCATAGAGTTCTTCCAGTTCTTTTGGGATACTCTGGGCCCTGATTTCCATAGGGTCCTAACTGAGGCCTTCAAGAAAGGTGAGTTGCCACTTTCGTGTCGTCGAGCAGTGTTATCACTACTTCCTAAGAAGGGGGATCTCCGTCTTATTAAGAACTGGAGACCAGTCTCACTGCTTAGCACAGACTATAAGATCGTGGCCAAAGCTATCTCACTTAGGCTCAAATCTGTGCTGGCAGAGGTGATTCATCCTGACCAGTCCTATACAGTCCCCGGTCGGACAATTTTTGATAATGTCTTTTTAATCCGAGACTTACTACATTTTGCGAGAAGACTGGTCTATCTCTTGCTTTTCTCTCTCTGGATCAAGAGAAGGCATTTGACAGGGTGGATCACCAATATCTTATAGGCACTCTGCAAGCCTATAGCTTTGGCCCACAGTTTGTGCGGCTACCTGAAAACAATGTATGCCTCTGCAGAGTGTTTAGTTAAAATCAACTGGTCTCTGACTGCACCTCTGGCCTTTGGACGAGGAGTTCGGCAAGGATGCCCCTTGTCGGGACAACTGTACTCGCTGGCCATTGAGCCCTTCCTGTGTCTCTTAAGGAAAAGGCTCACGGGACTGGTGCTCAAAGAACCTGACATGAGGGTGGTTCTCTCAGCCTACGCTGATGATGTAATTCTTGTGGCCCAGGACCTAGTTGATCTTGAGCGGGCACAAGAGTGTCAAGAAGTCTACGCTGCTGCCTCATCTGCTCGGATCAAACTGGTCCAAGAGCTCAGGCCTTCTGGAGGGTTCTCTAAAGGTAGATTTCCTGCCTCCTGCTTTTCGTGACATCTCGTGGGAGAGTAAAATCATTAAATATTTAGGCGTCTACCTATCAGCTGAGGAGTATCCTGTCTCACAGAATTTCATTGAACTTGAGGAGTGTGTTCTAACGCGCCTTGGAAAGTGGAAGGGTTTTGCTAAAGTACTTTCTAATGAGGGGGAGAGCTTTGGTGATTAATCAGCTGGTGGCCTCTCAGATCTGGTACCGGCTGATATGTCTTAGCCCAACCCAAGAATTCATTGCTAAGATCCAGAGAAGGTTACTGGACTTTCTCTGGATAGGAAAGCATTGGGTTTCTGCAGGTGTCTCAAGCCTCCCGTTGAAAGAGGGAGGGCAGGGAGTCGTGTGTATACATTCTCAAGTGCACACCTTCCGTCTCCAGCAAATACAGAGATACTTGTATGCAGATCCTTCTCCACAGTGGTGTACTCTAGCATCAAGTTTTTATCGCCAGGTACGAAATATGGGATATGACCGGCAATTGTTTATAATTGAACCTGAGGGTTTCCTAAGAAACTTTTCAACCCTGCCGGCTTACTACCAAGACACGCTAAAAACCTGGAGCATGGTATCCGTGTTAAGGCAAGGAGCCATTGAAGGGGAAGACATTCTAAATGAGCCCCTACTTTACAATCCATCTTTTAAGACTAGGATGTTAGAATCCATCAGCATCCGACGTCGCCTTTGCCAGGCTCGGTTAACCAGAGTTGGAGATCTCCTGGATTTTGAGAAATCAGATTGGGTGGACTCTCAAGCAGTTATGCAACGCATGGGATTCCTCACCACTAGGGTTCCACACCGTCTTCTCAAGGAAATCAAGGACACAATCTCTCCTGATTCTCACACCTTCATTGATGGGGTTTTACATGCTGGAGAGCCACATCCACCTTGGAACTCCTCACCTCCAGACATAATAATAGCACCTAAAACCCGTCAATCCCCCCAAGCACCTCCTTCCCCCAACTTGAGCCAGTTGGAGAATTTTCCATTGACACGCTTTCATGATATAACAAGAAAGCTGTTGTACTCTCTAATGCTTCACACTGTACACTTCCTTGCCCTCATCTCCCGATATGATACCATCTGGAGACGTGTGCTTAATGAGGGTGAAGGACCTCAGTGGCAAGCTCTTTATTCCAGTTTGGTGCCTAGACCAACTGGAGACTTGAGTTGGAAAGTGCTGCATGGTGCATTGAGCACGGGAGAGTATTTAGCTCGTTTTACAGACTCCCCAGCTGCTTGTCCATTCTGTGGCAAAGGAGAGTCTGTGTTTCATGCTTATTTTACGTGTGCCAGACTGCAACCTCTATTGGCTCTTTTGAGGAAGCTTTACCTGCAGTTCTGGTTACACTTTTCCCCTCATGTTTATATTTTTGGACGCCCAGTATCCCGGGACAATAAAGAGAAAGACCTTCTCTCCAACTTGCTCCTGGCTTTAGCTAAATTAGTCATCCATAAATCTAGAAAGCAATGTTTGGAAGGTGGGAATCCTCTGCCAGCAGAGGTCTTGTTCCGAGTGCTGGTGCGTTCCCGCATCCGAGCAGAGTACACCCAAGCAGTGTTTACTGGTCGGTTGAAAGAATTTGCTGACCAGTGGGCAATAGATGGGGTACTTTGCTCAGTATCCCCAGACCTGGTTTCTGTTCAGACAATTCTCACACTCCATATTTAAGTGCACTTTAATTTAAGTGACAGTTGTATTTTAATCAGTTAATTATCTCCTTTGAGATGTGATTAACTTTGGTGAGCAATCACTCACCTGCAATTTGAATAATATATCAGCTAATGAAAGATCAACACATTGACTGCATTTTTGTGGGGTAAAAACACAGAAATATATGTTTACCCCCCAAACCCATATATCTTTGGAAAGTACACATTCTACAGAATCTAAAATGGGTACCCATGCCTTATTGCTCCATACTACTGAGTCGCAAGGCTTTCCCAAAATTGACGGTTTTTGTGAAATATCTGAAAATTGCCTCAATGCTTCAACTTTCCAGCATCATATCGCCAATGTATCATTACGTATCACAAAAAAGCACCCAAATTGTGATTGCCAGGGGTCCTCCAAACAGTTTGGTGCCCACTGTGCATAGGTTTACCAAAGTATATGGCATTTAGAGGCCCCAAAATGAAGTTAGCGCATGCAAATTGTCCTGTGGGTAACTTCAGCTAATGAAAAATCAACACATTGACTGCATTTTTGTGGGGTAAAAACACAGAAATATATGTTTACCCCCCAAACCCATATATTTTTGGAAAGTACACATGCCTTTCTGCTCCAAACTACTGAGTCACAAGGCTTTGCCAAATTTGGCGGTTTTGGTGAAATATCTGAAAATTGCCTCAAAGCTTCAACTTTCCAGCATCGTATTGTCCATGCATCATTACCAGCATAAAGCATCCTAAATATAAACATAGGGGTCTACTAAACAGTTTGATGCCCAATATGCATAGATATACCAAACTATATGGCACACAGAGACCCCCAAATGACAATATGTATAGACATTTTACACGGCTGACACGCTGGCTGCTGCAATATAACCACTCGGTGTGTGTATTATGCGACATTAGACCCCCTAACAGTACAGAGACCCCAGAAAACCATATATTTTCAGAAAGTACACATTCTGACGAATCCAATATGGGTAAATATGTGTTCCTACTGCAAACTGCCAAACTGCAAAGCAATGCTGAACGTAACGGTTTTTATCAAATTTCTGAAAATCGTCACAAAGCTTGAATTTTACCCCATTATATGCCCCACATTTCGTAACTTAGCATAAAACATCCTAAATATGAATGCCAGGGGTCTACTAAACACTTTGATGCCCAATATGCATAGATATACCAAACTATGTGGCACACAGAGACCCCCAAATGACAATATGTATAGACATTTTCACGGCTGACACGCTGGCTGCTGCAATATAACCACCCGGTGTGTGTATTATGCGACATTAGACCCCCTAACAGTACAGAGACCCCAGAAAACCATATATTTTCAGAAAGTACACATTCTGACGAATCCAATATGGGTAAATATGTGTTCCTACTGCAAACTGCCAAACTGCAAATCAATGCTGAACGTAACGGATTTTATCAAATTTCTGAAAATCGTCACAAAGCTTGAATTTTACCCCATTATATGCCCCACATTTTGTAATTTATCAGCATAAAACATCCTAAATATGAACGCCAGGGGTCTACTGAACACTTTGATGCCCAATATGCATAGATATACCAAACTATGTGGCGCACAAAGACCCCCAAATGACAATAGTGTATATACATTTTCACGGCTGACGCGCTGGCTGCTGCAATATAAGCACCTGGTGTGTGTATTATGCGAAATTAGATCCCCCTAACAGTACAGAGACCCCAGAAAACCATATATTTTCAGAAAGTACACATTCTGACGAATCCAATATGGGTAAATAAGTGTTTCTACTGCAAACTGCCAAACTGCAAATCAATGCTGAACATAACGGTTTTTATCAAATTTCTGAAAAGCTTGAATTTTACCCCATTATATGCCCCACATTTCGTAACTTATCAGCATAAAACATCCTAAATATGAACGCCAGGGGTCTACTGAAAACTTTGATGCCAAATATGCATAGATATACCAAACTATGTGGTGCACAGAGACCCCCAAATGACAATAGTGTATATACATTTTCACGGCTGACGCGCTGGCTGCTGCAATATAAGCACCTGGTGTGTGTACTATGCGACATTAGACCCCCCTAACAGTACAGAGACCCCAGAAAACCATATATTTTCAGAAAGTACACATTCTGACGAATCCAATATGGGTAAATAAGTGTTTCTACTGCAAACTGCCAAACTGCAAATCAATGCTTAACGTAACGGTTTTTATCAAATTTCTGAAAATCGTCACAAAACTTGAATTTTACCCCATTATATGCCCCACATTTTGTAACTTATCAGCATAAAACATCCTAAATATGAACGCCAGGGGTCTACTGAACACTTTGATGCCCAATATGCATAGATATACCAAACTATGTGGCGCACAGAGACCACCAAATGACAATAGTGTATATACATTTTCACGGCTGACGCGCTGGCTGCTGCAATATAAGCACCTGGTGTGTGTATTATGCAACATTAGACCCCCCTAACAGTACAGAGACCCCAGAAAACCATATATTTTCAGAAAGTACACATTCTGACGAATCCAATATGGGTAAATATGTGTTTCTACTGCAAACTGCCAAACTGCAAAGCAATGCTGAACATAACGGTTTTTATCAAATTTCTGAAAATCGTCACAAAGCTTGAATTTTACCCCATTATATGCCCCACATTTCGTAACGTATCAGCATAAACCATCCTAAATATGAACGCCAGGGGTCTACTGAACACTTTGATGCC